>NW_005842245.1:253580-271205 GCF_000455745.1 Alligator sinensis | reverse complement strand
AGGAAGATAAAACCACAGTTCACCAAAGTAATTTAAACATCACTTTTAAGGGTTTCTTTTTCCATTTATGTAGTTCAAGGATATCTACATTTGCTACTGAAAAATTGTTATTCTATTTAGGCTGCTTTTAGCATGGACACTATTTGTTTGAACTGTACCAAAGGATTTAGATGTCATTTGTTGTTCAACTTTGAAAGTGATTTTTGAAACCTTTGGCAACTTTTTCTCCCCAACAGCAATTTATTTAAATAGGCAAGAAATAAACTGTATTTCCTAATCATATATTAAGATAATGGAAACCAAGTTCTAGTCATGCATTTTAATGATATGACCCTCATACCGCTCTCATAGAGATCTACAACATCATTAAGTAAGATGAAAAAGCTGTGACTTGTTTTATCTGATCCAGAAATGAACTGCCAAAGTTAACTTGTCATGTAATTAATTGTGCATTTACTGGCAATTTTTCACTTGTGAATGAATGGCTGTACTGAAATTGCAAAGCACTAAATACTTTTATCCAATACATTTGAGACAATTCTTTGAAGATCACATTCCCTGGCAGAGTGTAAATCAGAAGCACCCTACTTTGATGAAACTCTATCTAATAAGCTAATCTAAAGAATATAAGCCCCGCTTAAATCATTATTCTTAACTTGCCTGTTGCTGAATAGAAGGCTCTCATTGATTTTGAGCCACATGGCAAAAAACAAGTCAGGCTAATATAACTACAGTACTCTCTGGAATAGCCTCTCTGTTGGGACCTCAAGTGCAAACTGGCTGCTTTATAGTCTATGAAACCAAGACACTGCCAGGAATTACCTTGCATTCACATTGCAACATATCAGTATATAACTGTCTTGATTTTGGATCTTTCCTGGATTGGACCTGAAAGAAAAGTTGATAGCAAATAAATTTGACAGTTTGTAGTCTTTTTTCTGTTCACAAACGATGTCTGAGAGTCATTCCTTCCCCTCCCTGTTTATTATGTTTGCAAAATTATTTAGAAAAAATATTTCTGCAAATGGACTGTTTTATAAATATATTTATGATACATGTGTAGTATAAAAGTAGCTCCCCTACCAAATTATAAAAGAAAACCTAACTATTGATAACACTGAGAAGACAAATGTTTAATTTTTTCTTTTCTTCAGTTTTCATAGAAAAGTTCAACTGTCAATCAACATCAAGAATGGGTATGGGCTCAGATGAGATTCAGGAATGAACAAGTGAGAGATTACTTAAATAAACCAGATGTTTTCACATTAGTAGAGCATGAGGTACAATTTGAAATACCCAGGGTGGCAACAGACATCACTGCTGTGCTGCCATAAAAATCATATAACAGAGGTCTGACTCACTAGAAACTTAGGGTGGTATATAACGTTGGCGATGCATAGGGGGTACATCTGCACCGCCCACGTTCAGCCGTGTACCCCCTGGAAGTGCCAGCCACGAAACCAGAAGTGCTGGAGGAAGTGTAATTCCAGTTTCACATGTTTTGCTGCTGACTCAGTGATCAGCCGCTGGGGGACCCCCCCCAGTCTGTGATCTGGTGCCCCCCCAGACTCAGGAGGCACCAGTCGCCCATGGTAATAAAGTTTCTAAAAATTAGACCAAACATTTCTGATGTACGTATGTATATAAAATGTCAAAATTCCATGCCAACAACCATACCCAAGCACTAACCAGTCTCTAAAAAACCATAAGACCACATTCTAAAAAGATTACAAGATTCTTTATCAAATTTCAAATTGACATCACTTTGCCTTTCCTTCACTAGTAATCTTTTTGCATAATCAAAAGAGATTTGAGCAGTGGATCTCCAAAGATATTTCAGCATGCTTTCAGAGATGACTGTTCTGCAATAGCTACAACTCAAAACGTGCAATCTGCTTTATTTGCATTGCTAAATGTCTAAAATGCATAATTAGAATAAAACAAATCCATATAATTTCAAAACAGTATTCAAGATAAGAAGAACATGCAGGTCTTCAAAAATGAAAGAATGATAAGAATATATTTCGGTGCTTTAGATAAGCAGTAAGTTTTAACTGTTGATTTCTCCTTAAGGCAACATCTCAGGAAGAGATGTTGACTTGACTTCTTTTTGAGGCAGTTGGTAAGACCTTAAAATATGAATGTTCATGATTCCCTGTTCATTCCTACTTCTGCCAATAAGGAGATATTTCCTAAGTTTTGATTGCCATGTTGTTCCAAATTGAAGACAGATGGGATAATTTTGACAAGAGACAGATTAAGCTATCTGTACTTATCCAAACATTCCTACAATATGTAATATTTAATTTAGTCAACTTTTTCATTTATGACATTTTAAATTTTTAAGCAGGCAAATGCTAAATAAATTAACTGCAGAATTATCACCACTATGATTAAGTACAACCCCACATTATAAAAGCATCCATTTCCTCAGTTTCATGAGTGTCTTTATGTAATTGCATAAAAGGGTAAACACTCCTGAATTCCTAATTCTCTGTTTCACAAAATGTCAAGAAAACTTTATATCCTTTGTGACTGTGATGTAGCTAATACAGCAACGGGGGGGGGGGGGGGGGGGGGGGGGGCAAGTCACTTAAGACAAGGAAATTACTATTTAAACGCAGTGGTTCCTTAACTTTTGGTCCATTTAGGTAAATGAGTTGTGTGGGGCTAGTCAGGGCAGATCAGGCCCTGGAGCCCAGCACCACCCCCTTCACCAAAATTGGGCCTTGGGGGCCTGGTGCCACCCCCTCCCATAGCAGGATTGGGCTCTGGGGCCTGGCATCACACCCTGCCTGGCTCTGTACAGTGGGATTGGGTACCTGATCCAGTGCACAGGGTCCATGGCTCCCCATAGGTCTGGAAATTTGGCTACAGGGGAGTGGTGCTACTGCTCCCTCACCACCAAGGCTAGGGACAAAAGTTATGCATAAACTGGTTTAAATGAGCATGAACTGGTTTCAACCTGTAATGGAACAGAAGCTCAGTACACATAAACCAGTTTCAAAATGGCTGAAACTGGTTTAAGATTAACCTGGTTGAATGTAGTATCAGACTTAACTGATTTTGATCAAACCAGTTTATGACACTTCTGTCCCAGACCTCTTCCTGGTTCAAGTTAAATCATAGTCCCCCAGCATGCTTTTCAGCCCTGGACCGGGCTGTGCTGGGCTGTCTGCTTCAGCAAAGAAGGGTTGGCCATGCCCCTCTACTCCCTAGCTGGAGCAGTGAGAGCTGGCTGACAAGGGGGGCGGGAAAGAGGCAAACCAGGCTGTACATGCAGCCCAGCCCACCCAGGCAAACCCCAGCTGGGGTCTGGGTCCAGGGAGGAGAGGTTAAACATCCCTTCTCTCACTCAGACTTACTGTTGTCTGCAGCTGTGGACTACAAATCCCAGAAGCACCTGGAAGCAGGAAGAGGAAGTGATGAGCAACTCTGCAGAGTCATGCTGCTGTGCATCTGGACTGCAAATCCCAGAGACCGCAGAGGCAGCAGAAAGCAGCAAATACACAGCCCATGCTGGCAATGTGCCAGAGAGCCATGCTCTAGCACCCCCTTGCTTCTGGCCTGAGCCACTACAGGCTTGTGCCTGCATTTCCTGAATCAAAAGTAAATGTCTGTACACTTCTGTTTCAATTTAATGTCTGCATTTTAAACTAACCCGCAAAGACTGAATCAATTCAGCCTTGGGCTTTTTTGACTGTCTGTACTTAGTCCAAATGTCTGGACCTGTGGGAAGCCCTGCAGACTGGATGATAGTGCCATGGGCCAGAGTTGATAGTGCCACAGACCAGGAGTTGATCACCTCTAATTTAACTGATTTGATATTCAAAGAGTTTTAAAAAATGTGTTGATTTCATCAAGTGAGCTGCACTGTTACCTGTTTCGAGTTACCCAAGACTAAGAGAATGCAAGTCCCATAACAAATGTCTTACACTTCACTTTCCTATCTGTCCTTTAGAAATTCTCAATGTTTTTCCAGTGGCTCCAGAATAAAGCTTCAAGACTGTTGCAAACAATTACTCATGATAATAATCAAATCTGTTCAGTAACCTTCAATAGGAGGATAGTTTCAAAATTGTTGTATAATGCAAGATCTTGTCAGGTCAACATTTTAGTTTTGTCTTGTCAAGCTGTGGGATGTGTGGGTAGATTGTGGGGGAGAAGGAGAGGGCTGCTCAGGAGTGGTGGGTCCCCTGTCCCCCTGCAGGGTGCAACCTCCCCTGCACAGCTCACAGACTGCCCCCACACAGTGGCCACAGCCACCCACAGGAGTCACATTCCCCCCCTCCACCCCACCTGCTTCCCTAGCTGGTCCCAGCACTTAAAGAAAAAAACCAAAAGCCCTGCACTCACCAGCTGCAGCTGAAATTCCTATGGTTTTGATACTTTGAAAAAAAAAAATAAAAAATAAAAAAAAATAAAAAAAAAAAGCACTCACCAGTAGTAGAGGCTATCGGGGTTACTGGGGCCTCCTGGCAGAGTACCCCTGCACAGCACGGGGCAGTGGCAGGGTGCCACACAGCTCTGTCTGCTGTCAGGCAGCTAGGGCTGCTCAGCTCAGGCCATCACCTGGGGCCCAGCACTACTCAGCCTGAGTGGCCCCTGCTGCCTGACAGTGCATGGAGCCGTGCGGTGATCAGCTGATGCCGGACAAACCCGCGCAATGGGGCAGTGGCAGTATGGGCTCCAGGCAGCTGGGGCTGGTCCCTGCTGCCCAGAGGTGCTCTTCCAGGAGGCCCCAGTGACCCCAACAGCAGCTGCTACTGCCGGTGAGTATAGCGCTTTTTTATTTTTATTTTATTTTTTAATTGCTAGGATGCTGGGGCCAGGTGAGGCAGTGATTAGAGGGGCTTGGGGAGTGGACAGGCAGGGGATGGGGCCAGTGGGGGGTCCCCTGACCAGTCCCCTCCCCCCTATCCTCTACATACCAGCACAGAAGTGGGGTCCAGCTCCCTGCATGGGCAGGCAGTGTGCTTCAGCACCAGGGCAAGGGCCAGCCATGGAGATACTCTGGCTGGCTACTAGAGCATCTCTGTGGAGGACCTGAGCCTTCGGTTACCTCAGGGCACAGTTCTGGACCATGTAGCATGAACTGAACTAATGTAGCTGATGTTAACATAGAGTGTAATAATAGTGAAATATTGCCATGTTAGTCTTGTCCTGTAAGCAACTTGAAAACTCCATTTTGTATCCTTCTGCTTGACATAAATGAATGAACTCTGCATGGCCGTTATGTATGAGTGTGTGTGAAAGGGTGAATGGTGAGAGAGAGAGAATGGCATAGAGACTGGAAAAAGAAAATGCAACTGTTTATGTAAGCAACAAGGCACCAAATGTGTAAGTTACCAGTCAGAAAACTAATTAATGGATAGCTAAACAATCCCTTTGAGGCCTAGGGCACAAAGGAGATAATGAGGAAGAAGCATGCACACATCCTGCCAGACAGATAGCAAAAACACTCCAAGCCTGAGATACCAACTTTGACAACCAAACTGACCTCGGGCTGAGATAAGTTGAAGATGAATGAAGAACAACTGCAAAAACAGAAGCTGGGTATGGAAAACTCCCAAAAGCACTGAAACAAACGATGCCGTCCCCTATAAAAAGAAGACTTTAAAAATGCCAAGTTGGGCGAGTCTCTCTGTCAACTGCTGTTTCGTTGGAGCACAGACATATCTGTTTTACCCCGCTCCAAGCTGGGTAAGATCCTGTTATCTACAGGATCTTTCTCTCTCTCTCAGTAAGGCCTGGGCCAGTCTCCCAGTGCCATTACTGAACAACTGCTGCTGGTAACTATAATGTCTGAATGAAACGGTTGATTTGTGTTTGTGTGTGTAATGACGTGCACGATGATTTCTGTGCATCTGAGTGGTGTGTCTGAACCTCTACGTCCAATTCATGTAATCAATAAATGCAGCATTTTGCCTTATCCCCCTTTATAAGGTCTCGCTCTTGATTTAGCAATTGAAATTGCAAGTGATAACCATGCCCTGCCCCACTTTTTTTTGCCTGGGGTATTTTCTGACCCTTGGATAAATCAGAGGTCTAATTTTGCCCCTGCACTGCAAATTGCAGCACAGGGAACATTTTTTTGTTCACACACCATGCCTCTTGCAGCGTGCCTCTTGCAGTGGGCCACACATGTGCGCTTGTCTGGATGCACCCTTAGAGTTTTAGAGCAAGTCAAATGCCCCTTTCTGCAGTTTCTAATAACTATATACCGTTATTATCCCATTTTGTGATTATGTTCCCTGTACCCCTGCCTACTTTTTCGATTCAGCCCTTCCATATAAATACATACTGCCACCAAGTACTACATTCAAGTTCTTCAATTTCATTTACTCATTCAGCTTCTAAATTTGGGGATTTCATTGGTTTCTTATGCTGAAAGGCATATATGGACTCAAAATGCATCCGGCTTCCATGCACTTCATATTTCAAAATATGCCAATTATTAATAATTTAAATTGAAGAGCATTTTATAAATCATATGGCCAAATAGAAAGACTTCCATTATTTTAAAGCACTTATGTTTCCCCATTAAAGCTCTGACATCAAAAATTTCAACACAGAGGTTAAATTGGCAAAACAAAATATGGCTGTACCCCTGCTAGCTCCACCCACAACCACATCTCTGTCTGCTCTAATACAAAGGCAATGGGAAGCTGCCATCATGAGCACAGAAAACAAAAATGTAGATGCTAGCAATAATAATTAGCACATATTTTGTACTCACAAATGGACCATAAAAGTCCTGTACTGTTGTCTATTACAGTCCAGTCTCTTTCATTCAAAAGGGCCTGGCCTTATTTTGTGCATTGGGATATCTGATGGAAATTCAACATTGGCATCTTTTGGGCCGTCCTTTTTATCCCTCACAGGGTTGTACTAGCATCTCTTGCTGTGGTTTCTTTTCACATAACAAGTGTAATATGAAGGAACCATATGGGAGCAGCAGGGTCCAAGTAACCCTGTTTTTTAAACTATATACAAACAATGCTATACCTAGGTACCTTTGCTCTAGTGTCTTTGAAAAACAAAAAGGTCAAGGACAGTCAATAAAGGACACTCAAAATGATTTAAAGCAATACCATCAGATAGCTATTCTTTGCACTAGTTAAGAACCAGGTTTCTGATGGCCTCTCACATGGAAGGCAGACGTCTGGTACTGTTCAGCACAAGAAGCTCCTAAATATACTCTCATCTTGAACTGGGTAGGACAGGGTTGGTTTTGGCAGCAGCTTCCCAGCAGCAACAGCTCCTTCTATTTTTCAGTGATAGGAAATTAGCATTTTTTTATTTCAATAACCTAATGTGTTAAGCAATTTTGTTTGAACCAAATTAACTTGATATAAAAGGGCCCCTTTAAATATTCTGCTCAACTCACCAAGATCATATGTTTTATGGGTGTGGTAGCTTTTATAAACAAAACGCCATCCTCAACAGCATTCATTTAAAATGGGATATAAATAAAGTGCCAACCTATGTTTCAATAAATTTACATTAGTACACTCAGAACTTGTCCAGATTCCAGGATTAAATGTTTTATACTGCATGCATTGTATCGCTCTCTTCACTGCCAGTTCTTCTTATTTCTATGAAACTTAATACCATTATGACTGCCAAGAACATGTCTTAGGCACATACATTCTCTTGGAACATCAAGAAAGCCATATTTTATCATCCATTTACTCTGGATGATACCTAGTAAAGTTACGTTTTAAAAATTCCTAAAGAAAAAGGTTTTCCCTTCTTTTCTGTTTCAGATTTACTTTTTGTAAAAAAGCATGATATTTACTAGCTTGGAGACCAGAGCCCTCTTTTTAGCAGCAGAGAAATGCATCACAAGAAGAAATAGCACAACTTCCCCCATGCTATTGCAACATGCCTCCATGCTGCTTTGAAGCAAACATTTTGTAAGGGAAAGTAAGGGAATAATATTCTTCTGTTATTTTAGGACTTGGCCTCCCAAACAAAAAGAACACCAAATATGCCATTTAATACAAATGTAGTAGAGATTTTTTTTTTAAATGATGTGGGCCCTGGTTTATCACTACCTGAACTTAAACAAACCTGTTGCTGTAGTCCAAAAGATCAAGGACCAGAGGATAATTTTATTTTCTGTCTTTTTAGAATAGTGTGTGATTATAATTAATTATATTATGCCTACTAAGGTATTGACAGGCAGACAAATTACATTGAGTTAATTGTAGACACTGTATAGTATGTTCCTTGTTAAATCCAAACTAAAACTGGGCAGCTTATTCCTGAATGAAGGACTAAGCTACTGTACTGTATATTCTACTAACAGAAGTGGAGGAGTGGATACATGAAATTATTACCACAGAGCAACTGGCACACCTAAAGGTCCTCTTCCTACCCCTGTCATTTGTTATCACTTGTTCTTGTATCCATCCTCTAACAAGCGTTACCAACCCAAGACTAATTCTTTTAGTGACAATTTTCAAAGTTTTTACTGATGATGACCAAACTTTTTGTACTGACATTTGTTTATTGTACATTTTGTGCAAGTAAAAACCTAAGTAATGCTTCTGCCAGACCTGGACAAAGAGTGGGTTCAAAACCGTTTGGAGATTGAAAAAAAAAAAAAAAAAAAAAAATGTTCTTTGGTTGATAAGCCTGCTTGACTGTAGCAATCGTTTAACATTGTTCTGCCTCTGCCCCACTCGCCCCCACATCCTGGTATCCCTGACTGCACCTTAAACTATGCTGTACCCCCCAGGGTTCCCTATGCACCTCCACACCCTGGATCCACTAACTGCACCCTGCACTCCCAGCCCTACCCTGACCAGTCCCACTCCCTGTATTAGCATGAACCCCCAAAGAAAGACCACTATGCCTACTTGACATCCAGCAGTGTTAGAGGCAGATGGAAGGCAGGATCTCCAAAAAGAGCTACCTTTGGAGAGCTTTGCTCCTGCTTAGACAATGGAGCTAAGTACAGACATTCAAAAAGCCCAAGGTGGAATTGATCTAAGTTACATGGTTTACTGTAAGTGGCATAATTCAGATTGGTATTGAACAGAACACACATTCACCCTCTGACAGGAGGTCATGGGGTTGCAAATCTTTGACTGGGTTCCACCATTTTTAAACCAGTCTGTGTGCACCAAACTTCTGTTCCATAACAGGTAGAGACTAATTTCCAGTCACTTATACCAGTAAAAGTGTAATATCTGTACCTGGTCCTGGTGGTACTGCTATGCTCAGTCTGTGCTTTAATAATGCAACCAGATTCAGCAGCAGGTTTTTTTTTTGTAGGAGTTGTTTTTGCTTCCTGATTTATAATGGCACAAAATTTTAACATAATTTATGGACAGGCATTTTTGGCCTGGTTATGTACCGAGTGTCTGTAAATTTACAGAGAGTTGGAAACACTGCCTCTACCACGGTTGAGTTTTCAAAGGCCATATGGCATGGGAAGCTAGCACCTGCAAAATGTGTACACACAATTATGCACAACAAATAAATACATGGTATTTTATATATACGTTCATCTAGTCACATACAGTAATGAATAGATTTTAAAGGCAAAAAGGACCCATTATAATTCTGGCCTTTCCACAACACAGGCTATAGAACTTCACTAACTGGTGCCCATATCTGGCCTTACCAATAATGAAGCTGCAGCATGGATTTTAGAAAGATATGCAGTCTTCCATTAAAAAGTATGAAGTATCTACCAAGACTAAGCCACCTATGTTTTATGGCAATTCAAATAACCTGGAAGTGGACCAGAAGTACTCCTGTTGTGGCCTCACCGGTGCTGAACAGAGGGGAAGAATCACTTCCTTCTATCTGCTGGCAACGCTCCTACTAATGCAGCCTAGTATGCTGTCAGCCTTCTTCTCAACAAAGGGCACACTGTTGGCTCATCTTCAGGTTATTGCCCACTGTAATCCCCAAGTCCTTTCCTGCAGAGCTGCTGCTTAGCTAGTCAGCACCCAGCCTGTAACAGTGCATGGGATTTCTCTGTCCTAAGTGCACTTGTCCTTGTTGAATCTCATGAGATTTCTTTTGGTCCAATCCTCCAATTCATTGAACTCTCTGAATCCTAGTTCTACCCTCCAGCATATCTACTACTCCCCCCAGTTTGGTATCATCTGCAACCTTGCTGAGGGTGCACTGCATCTCACCTTCCAGGTCACTGATGAAAATACTGGAATAAAAAACCAGCCCCAGGACCAATCCCTGGGACACTCCACTTAATACCAGCTGCCAACTAGACATTGAGCCATTGACTGCTAGTCTCCAAGTCCGATGATCCAGCCAGTTTTCTATCCACCTTACAACTCATTCATCCAGCCCATGCTTCCTTATGGGAGACTGTATCAAAAGCCTTGCTAAAGTCAGTGTACACCACACCCACTAGTCTCTCTGCATCCATGAGCCAGTCATCACATCATAGAAGGCAATCAGATTGCTCAGGCATAACATGCCCATGGTGAATCCATACCGACTGTACCTAATCACCTTCTCCTCCACCAAGTGCTTAAAAATGGATTCCTTGGTGACCTGCTCCATAACTTTTCCAGGAACTAAGGTGAGGCTGACTCGTCTGTAGTTCCCTGGATCCTCTCTTTCCTTTCCTAAAGATGGACACTATATTTTCCCTTTTCCAATCATCCAGGACCCCTCCTTATCACGACAAGTTGTCAAAGATGATGGGCAACAGCTCTGCAATCACATCAGCCAACACAGTCAGTACCCTCGAATGCATCCCATCCAGCCCCATGGACTTGTACACATCCAGCTTTTCTAAATAGTCCCCAACCTGTACTTTTGCCACTGTTGGCTGTTCACCTACTCCCCAAACTGTGCTTCCAGGTGCAGCAGTCTCAGAGCTGACCTTGCCTGTGAGAACTTAGGTGAAAGAGGCACTGAATACTTAAGCCTTTTCTGTATCCTCTGTCACTAGGTTGCCTCCCCCATTTAGTAAAGGATCCACACTTCCCCTGATCCTTCTCTTGCTGCTGACATACTTGTAGAACCTCTTCTCATTACCCTTCATGTCCCTCGCTAGGTGCAACTCCAAGTGCGCTTTGGCTTTCTTGACCTCATCCCTGCATGCCCGAGCAATACTTTTATACTCCTTCCTAGATGTTTGTCCAGATTTCCACTTGTTGTAAGCTTCTTTTTTTGTTTTAGTTCACTGAAGAGTTCCCTGCTAAGTCAAGCTGGTCTTCTGCTATACTTGCTAGTCTTCCTGCACATCAGGATGGTCGATTACTGTGCCCTCAATAAGGTTTCTTTAAAGTACAGCCAGATCTCCTGGAGCTGGCTCTCCTGGAGCTGGCTCCTCTCCCCATCAGACTGGCTTCCCAGGGAATCCTGCCCATGCATCCCCCGAGTGAGTTGAAGTCTGCTTTTCTAAAGTCCAGGGTCCTTACTCTGCTGCTCTCCATCCTTCCTTTCCTTAGAATCCTAAACTCAGTCATCTTGCACTCGTTACTACTCGAGTTGCCATCCACTACTATATTCCCCACTAATTCTTCCCTGTTTGTGGGCACCAGATCAAGAAGAGCATGACCCCTAATTGCCTTCCCCAGCACTTTCACCAGGGAGATGTCCCCAACACTCTCTAAAAAGTGCCTGGATTCCTGTGCATTGCCCTCCCAGCAGATGTCAGGGTGACTGAAGTCCCCACTGAGAACCATGGTCTGTAAATCAGGAAACTTCCACTAGCTGTTTTGAAGAAAGCCTCATCTACCTCATCCTCCTGGTCTGTAGCAGACACCTACCACAACATGACCCTTGTTGCTCTGCCCTCTGTCCCTAACGCAGAGACTTTCAACAGGCCAATCTCCAGTTTCATACTGTAGCTCTGAACAGTCATACAGCTCTTTTACATGAAGCTCAGCTCCAACTTCTCTTCTCCCCTGCCTGTCCTTCCTGAATAGTTTGTACCCATCCATGACCATGCTCCAGTCATAAGAACTATCCCATCAAGTCTATTATTCCAATCACATAATAGTTCCCAGACTGTGTAAGGACTTCCAATTCTTCGTGTTTGTTTCCCAGGCTCCATGCATTTCTGTACAGACACCCGAGATAACTGCCCTACTTTCTCAGGAATAATGAGGACACCTCCTCTGTTGCCCCTTCCTGCTTGTGCTTCCTCCACGTCACCCACTTCCCCACTTACCTCAGGGTTTTGGTTTCCATCCCACAGCAAGCCTAGTTTAAAGCCTTTCTTACTAGGTTAGCAAGCCTGCGTGCAAAGAGATTTTTGCCTCTTAGTCAAGTGGATCCTATCTCCTCCTGGCAATCCTTCTTCTTGGAACGACATCCCATGGTGTCAGGAGGGCTTTGGCTTCTTTCAACACCATATGCACAACCATACATTGATTTGCAGGATGCATCTGTTCCTGCCCAGGCCCTTCCCCTTGACCGGAAGGATCCCTTCCATAGTTTGACAACTGTCAATCCTTCCGTAACATGGTGTACGAGTGAGAGATCACCTAGGCAGGAGTACGGAAGAGTGGAAACTTCCCAGACCTTCCACTTCCCCCTCTACTGAAACAGAATCCTAAGGCCAGGCTGAGTCTAGATATTTGGTGCCTCCATGGCTGTAGTTGTATAGATTTCCAGGAATTGAACCTGGGTCTCCTGTGTGCCAGACAGGATTCTACCACCGAACCACAGAAGACTCCTCAAAAGAATCGAGGAGAACACTACCTGATCCCACCCCCTTCACCCTTGCTCCCAAAGCCTTTTGATCTGCTCAGGGTCTCCCCTGGCAGCATCATTGGTGCCCACATGGATAAGCACCATGCAGTAGTAATCAGAGGGTAAGACGAGTCTAAGTAACCCTTCCACGGTATCTCAAATCTGAGCTATGAGCAAGCAGCTCCTGAGACAACAGGTTAGGCTGCCAAATGGATGCATCCATTCCCCTCAAAAGGGAGTCTCCAACCACTACCACCCATCACTTCTTTGTGGCAGTGGTCTTGTGTGTGGTCAGAAAACTTTTTTTTATTTATTTTTTTAGTATAAAAATCTTTCAGCAAGTTGTAGACACAGTCCCAAATGATTTGTAGCAGAAACCAAACATGTTGCTCACCTGGTAGTTTGCTTAGAAACCAAGGCTTCAAGGTTTCTGTCTCTAAATCAGAGTTCCGGTCTGTATCTGACTGTTCTGGGACCGAGCACCTGGGGCTTGCAGGTTCCCCCTCACTGAGCTGGAAGTGCGGGAATTCTGGTTCTGTCTCTATTGAGAGGGACTCTGGAAGTTCAGAGATCTGTGGTCCTGTGGAAGGCCACATTTCAATGGTTCCAAAACAAATGTCTTTGTAATTACTATATTACCGGATGCATTGGAAAGAAAATCCCATAAACTGAAAAAGTTAAGATTTGCCCAACTCTGACTTCATGGATGAATATCTTCAGCTTTTAGTTGTTGGGTATCATCACAGTATTGTCGGCTTCTTTGCATATTTCAAGTCTAAAACTCAAAATACACTGCAACTTATTTAATAACATTTTCTCACTTTTCCACACAATGTGAAACCTAAATATTTTATCAGTCCCCCACCACAAATGCATGTTTTTGTTTGTTTGTTTTCATTTAGTTGTTACATGTGCTTAAAAAAAACAAACCCTCATATTATTTTTATTGAGGAGAAACAGAAGCATTTTTACTTCAATTACCCTTCCCTGAAACAGAAGGGTCATTTCCAAAAATGCATCACAATAAATCAGTATTCCTAAAAAGAAATGCTATGTCCTGGTTAACAGAACTGTACCACTTAACATACCAGCAACACATTATTCTGAAAATAATCTATTAGGGAAACAGAAGATCTGGTAAAGAAATCTAAAAATCAGTAAATGAAAAATTATCAGAGGTCCCTACTCCCCTCCTCAACCTCCCACCTTGGTTCCTCTGCCATTTCAGGACAAAGAAAAGGACAGGACAGAGCCCTTAAGATGCTAGATTTCAGGAATTCAAGAACTGTTTTATTTAGGGTGTTGTTACATGTTAACATAAATACATGTTAAGGGCTCTTAAAACAGGAGTGTCCACACATTAGGGCAGGAAAACATGAGACAATGGCCCTCTGAGATGCTTTGAGAGAATCCTGTTCCAGCAGGGATTGTGTCTAACTAGTTTTGGGCAGCTTATGTTGCAATTGCATGCGACTGCTCCACAGACCCAAAACCAGTTGGGAGCAGTCCTCCAGTATCCCAGGAGGCACTGCTCCCAGCTCTATATCCTCCCCCAGAGTGACAGCAGGGGCAGTCTTAAAAGATAAGAATCTCCCCTCCCCTTCCCATTCCCAGCTCACCTCTGCTCCTAGGGCTCCCTCCTCCCTGCCCCCACCCCCTTGTCCAGGACAGAAGGTTTGGTTTTGCTTTTTTAGACTAACTGGTGAATTTTTACCTCCATTTTTCAATGTCCAACTTCACACTCTAAATAAACAGCTTTGCAATAGATAGGTAGTCATCACACTCAGCATTCTTCAGGCATCTCCAGTAGTGACCCTATACAAGCTAATAAAATCTAGTAATATTATTAAGTTTCCAATCTTGTACAGTTGCTGTTTCTACTTCCAATCTTTAAGACAGTGGCTGAGAGATCAATATTTTCTGAAGAAAAAATCACTTTGGACCACAGCAATGTACAGCCAATACAGGCTTTTGCCAAGGGGCATTTACATGCCCCATATCACTGACCTAGCCCAACAGTTACAAAGTTTCAGGGTTCATTCTGCCCCCACCCCCTCCCATTCTCATGCCCTTGAAGTATACAACTCCTCTTAGTTGCTCTTAAATCCATACATAGTGACAGGCATGTTCATGCCTAATATCCTCTGTAGCCTCCATTAGGAAGGAATACTCTACTCACCTGGCCCAAACCAGAAAGCTTAAGAAATGAGAAGCCTGCCTCATCTGCAAAGATTTGCAAGCTGGCCACAACAGTAAGACTGCAATTCCCAGTAATTTGGGGAATAAGAAACTATTGTCATTTTTCATTGTACTTTGTGGCTTTCACTGAACTTCTGAAGAAATTTGCAATATTTGGTTTCCCTCGCTCCCTTACAGAAAGGGCCTACCCGTATCCCATATGATCTCTTAAATTTTAGTTATACAGTGATAAGAAGTCTACTAATATTTGTTTCCCTTTCTATCTGCCTCCTAAGAGCTTCAGGAGATAGCCAACTGACCCTCCTCAGGCTAATGGAGAAAACAGAAACCTGTTCTTTCAGTCCTTCCTTCTCACCCAAATAAAGTATACAACATACAGGCTTGAAATGAAAGGAGAGCCTGTGAGGAAAAGTTCTCTCATTTGAAAAAACAAAGAAACAAAAAACAAAGTGACAAATTGCCCAATTCAGACATTTTACATTTTGGCTTCAGCGGCTGGACTCTGACAAAGCTGAAATCTGTGGGTTCTTTGACATCATAACATTAACCACCAATACGGTTCGCTGAAAGTCATAGAAACTGGTGGATTTTCCACCTTCAAAAGCCTATGCTAGTATAGTTAACTTCTATTTCATGTATCAACTTCTGTTTAAAAAATGAATGATAATATTAATTGCCAGGTTGAAATACTATAGAAAGTAGTCGTCAGCTCTCACTGTTTACTTAGATAATGCAAGAGGCTTCTTTAATACGCTATTTGTTTATGCCTGCTGAGAAAAAGAGAATCCCATAATTCCAATTTTACTGTTTTAAATTCCATTCACTTGATTACTTACTGTTTAAGCATGAACACTGTGGATTACATCTTCATAAAATTTTTTAAGGGCACTGTCAAATGCTGCCTTTGGGGACTGCAAAGTGAGACTAATATCTAAACAGCAAGCAGGAGTTTGTCTGAAGAGGACATGTACGACTAATTTGTTTGAACTCATAGCAAAATAATAGTGAGCTTCCTTCCACATTTTGGTCTGTTGGAAGCCCAGACTGAGTTCATTAGCAGTGGCTTAAAAAGTGATAATGATCACAGAATGTATTACATCCATTTCTATCTCATTAGTTTGGCTAGCTCTATTCATGTCAGAGATGAACTTGGCCCAGAGAATTCAAGGGAGACACATAAGAAAGTAGTTTAAAAATAAGGTCCCCATCTCCCTCTCTCAAGTATGTGGCTTTGAAATACTTTACATCCTCCTTTCTCCCTTCTTTTCTCAATGTGAGTGGGTTGCTTACTGAAGTTCTAGTATTCATATGCTGTTCCATACATACATATAGCCATATGTCTTAACCTCTACCTGGCTGTGGCCTGGACATTAACATGGACAACTGCCCTCCTGCAAGGCAGAATCTATGCAGTTTACTATAAATCGGAATTACACTGACTTTTCTATAGACACCCCTGCTCTATTTTCTGGTATAGTTGCTTCTTTTAATCTAAAACAATTAGTCTGTTAGCTGATCAGTCTGAATTCAGAGTATGTACATTTAGTGTTTCCCATGAACAAAGTTGTTCATTAAAATGCAATGAATTCAGAATAAGAGTGAAATTAAGGCCTTTAAAATTAAAATTTAAAATCTTCCAATTAGTGTAGCAGTTCACATGCAACTTTATTTTCTTAGTAAAATTAAATGTTATGCAGATTGCCATTATATGCATACATGCAGAGATTATTCTAACAAAAGACTGGTTAACTTCCCCCCCACAAGCAATGTTACTACTGGTCAGGCTACAAGTTCAAATTAAAGCTGGATAGAAACCAGATACAGAACCGTTACAAATTTTCAAGTACTAACTTTACAGCTGCTTGGTTCTTTTTATAGTTGGAAAGCCATTTTTGTGGTGTAATAATTGCTTTGCACATGTGGGTGGTCTAAAATTTATTGTGCAATAAACCAGTTAATTGCATAATACAGGAAATGTGTAGCAGAGGCCTACTAGATATACTAGTTAGAAATAGCAGAGAAGGTACTTTCAAGGCCAGTGAACTTACTAGGATAAAGATGCTCACCCATGGCACACATCCACAATTAAAATACTAGTTTAATGTGAAGAATGAAAAAGTTACTCATTTACTAATTTTGTCACACTGCTTTTTAATGTGCCAACACACACTTTTAAGAGCATTCCAGAAACAAATTAGTTGTCTATCCTGCAACTAAAAAAGGGTTGAAACAATCATTCATACACGCACTTTATCTGATGAATCATCAAAAATTGATTTAATATGAAAATGGGGTTGCCCTTAGGTTTTACTGAAAGAGAATTCAAAATTCTTAGCTACTTGAAATTTAGTATTGGGAACTGTGAAAAGTATTAACAAATGCTTAAAGATGTCTGCACTCAAATGTATACGTCAGTCTGTCATCGTGGAACAACTTCATAATGCTTTATTCAGTTGGAAATATTTTTATAAAGGGTATTTCAACCAAGTACGAAAACTATACCATACCTCATTAAAAACCTCATTTTCTTAAGATATTTTTCTGTGTTTTTCTTACAGAAAGAGCATCAAAAGCTGCACTGCACAAATGTAAAGTTTTCTAACACAGCATGCTGCATACTGTGACCATGCTTTTCCAGGCCACATACCGTAGCCATTTCAAAAGGCAACTATATTCATTAAAACTTGATTTTCACAAAACTATTCTTGGGAAAAAAATGGTGCCTATTCTGAA
>NW_005842245.1:251523-253549 GCF_000455745.1 Alligator sinensis | reverse complement strand
AGAGTGGATATCATCATATAAAAACCTCTATACACGAAATAATATCTTGAAGTATTCTGATGCTGTTTATATTGCTCTCAGTCCAAACCCTATCAAAATAAATGGCAACTTTTCTTACCGTCTTCTATGGATTTTTGGTTTGACCTTTGGGTTCTACACCTGTGGAGGTGTTTAACATTACAGATGTGCATAAAGATCTTCTGGGTAGGAGTCTCTTACAATCCAGAACAATACATGATATTTTTGTTTAAACTCCAGTTCCAAAACTTAGATTTTCAAAAGCTCATTGATGCAATTACCATTCCAACAAACAAAAGCATTACCAAACATTTATGAGAACAGACACTTCATAGATCCAGATTGGACACCACCATTTTTTATAATCATTAAAGCAGAACTATATGCAAAAGATTATCTTTGTCTGGAAAGACAGCCTACAGCCTGTCTTAACCAAGTAAAATCAAAGATGTTATAAACTCACAGCACATCTGTAACAATTTTGCAAGGTAATTTGGGTATATCTACTGAATAAGACATTCTTATCCTCTTTACTTAAATGCCTCATTTACTCAAAGAAAGAGAAAACATTCACTATTTCACAAAACGCAGTGTTTTGTTGGTTTTTTTTTTAAATAATCTCAATATTGTACAAAAAACATCCTTTAAAGCAGAAACCGATGAAAAAACTTCAAGGGGGAGGAGGAACTTTTGAGCAAAATGGTAAAGTTATGTCATTGGTTTTCTATAAATATCTTGAAAAAATATGTTTAATACTGCAGACGTCATTAAAAAACAAAGTAAATACACAGTAAATGAGCATATGTTGATTTCATATTTAGGATTTATCTAAGTGAAAATGTAACATGTTTTTAAGCCACAAAGAACACAAATAAAATTTTATCTTCTTTCTTCGAACGTCAGCTGACATCATTCGTAAACTTTACACAACTGAAACAATCAAAAATGCTCCCCAGTATAACACCTGAATACAGACTTATTTAACTGTTAATAAATTTTCCAAATATTACAAGTTAAACAGTTATCAGTAAGGCTTGTTGAAAGTTTTCCATCCAAGTTATCCTTACATGGAAGATTTTAATTTTCCATTGATAAATGCATGAACACAGATACCGTAACAAAATCCCAAAATGTTTTGATTTGCCTATCCTACCATTGTGCCTTATAGGATCTGTATTTTAGCTGCCTCATTTCCTCAGTTTGTTCACTTGTGCTCACCAGGCACACTTCTTTCCATGTGAAGTCTGACCATGGTCACAGTGTTGGTGGGCAGTTAAATCTTTGATATGTGGCCACCATTCTCTCTCACTCAGGTCTAGAAAAATGTTCTTACTCAGCTGGAGAGCCTCATTATTCTCCCTTTAAATCAGGGGTGGGCAAAATGCAAGGCGGGGGCCACATGCGGACCACCAGGCCATTCTATCTGGCCCACGGGGCCCCTAAAAAAATTTAGAAAACTAATATTCATCTGCCCGGGGCTGCCTGTCATGTGGCCCTCAATGGCTTGCCAAAACCCAGCAAGTGGCCCTCCGCCCAAAATAATTGCCCACCCCTGCTTTAGATGAAGGTTTCAAGCCTTCAGTTCTCTTACAATTCACTGCAATTAACTCCACATGGTTTTATCAAACTGTAGTACCAGAGGCAGATCCAGAATGTTACAAAGGAGGATGCAGGATTGGCAACCAGTGCTACAGGAGTGGCTGGACCCCTGTTACCAGCCTTCTCCCCACCCCCAACTCTGGGGCAGACAGACTGCACCATAGGAGCATCAGCTAGGGGCTTTTAAAAAACTCTAATAAAAGGTAAGAATTCCCTGCTTCCTTTCCCTTGCCCTCCCTACTCTGAGGAATGTCCCCTCCACTTTGTTTCCCTCCCCTCCTATTTCACCCTCCTCCATCTGATGCTGATGGCTTCTCTCTTGTCCCAAGGGCAAAGGGAACTTGTTTCCCACTCCAGCGGGGCTGTGCGAGTGCTGGGCTCAGCCCAGAACAGCAGCAGTGGTGGGAGG
>NW_005842245.1:219953-251492 GCF_000455745.1 Alligator sinensis | reverse complement strand
CCAAGTATTCCCCAC
This sequence comes from Alligator sinensis, assembly GCF_000455745.1. Taxonomy (NCBI): domain Eukaryota; kingdom Metazoa; phylum Chordata; order Crocodylia; family Alligatoridae; genus Alligator; species Alligator sinensis. Next base: position 251,477 of record NW_005842245.1, on the reverse strand, counting down.
CAGCTCAGGAGCAGTCCTGGGGAGGGGGGTCCTGCCTGCCACTGCCCCTGTCCTGGGCTGAGCCCAGCCCCCACACCACACAGCTGCAGCAGGAAACAAGCTCTCCTTGCACCCAGGACAATAGGAACACACCAGCAGCAGGTGGGGGTAGGGACATACCTCTGAGCATGGAGGGGAAGGGAGGGGGGAATTATTATTTTCTCTGGGGCTTAAGTCACTGGCTGATCCTCCTGCCACATGGTTAGAAAGTGGGGTATGATCCTACCACTGCACTCCCTCTCGATCCACCCCTGTGAGAACCTGCCATTTAGTTCTCTCTACGGGACAGCAGCAAACTCAGTGAGCACCTAGCTTTTTACAGAGTACCATTTATTCAAAGGATTAAAACCTTACATGGAAGACCCAACATAAAAAAGAACCGCCTATGCGTACACTAAGCTTACCATCAACTGAATGGAGCCATGCTAAGTACACAAAAGCTTCTCCACCCTTTGTTCCAGGCTGCATATCCACATGCATCCTTTGCTTAGGGGGGGGTTTAAATAAAATAAATAAATAAAAGGAGAAGAAAGACCATCTTTTCCCAGGTCCACACCATCTTTGTTTGCCCAGCTTCCTCAGTCATCAACAGCTAAATTCACCCATGGGTAAGGGGAGCAGGAGCTGGGCATTTTTCCTCAGACTTGTTTCCTAGCTTTGGATTTGCATTCATTACCACCTCCTACCCTCAATGAGCCAGAAACACAAGGATATACAAACACTTACATAATTGATACAAAAGCCTTATTTAATATTGCATGCACTGACAACAGCTTTCACATTGCAAGACAGTATTCTTCAAAAGACCAATTCTAAGGACTTGAATCTAGCCAGCCACAGAACCCTCATGATATACCTAAAGAATCTCCCCTCACCAAGAGATAAAGTATCAGGTCCATCACAGAAAATGCACTGCAGTCAGTCTACACAAGAGAATAGGAGCCCAATGTACCAGAAATATATTCCACGATGCACTCATGCAAAACATTCAAAATTTGGGATTTGACCAAAATATTTCAGATTATTTGACTTCTGGTGAAAATACTGAGTTTACTAGGAAAGCCTCTCATCCATACTTTTCTAGTCGGCTCTAGTTAGTTATGATCAGAGTGAAGTACTCCAAAATTACAAACTTCCCATATGGAACTGAAGGCATTTTCTCCTTGGCTGGTTCAGCCAGCAACAAACAGCTTATTTTCAGAAAGAATTTTCACTTACCTTGCCCTTGTCCACTGGCGTGGTGGCTCCATGTCATCAGACTTACTGTTAATATCCAGCATGTCCACCCAATTCTGACACGCTCTTGTCTTCCAGCCATTGCATTATTGGACACTGTGAAATGAGAGATTTTCACTTAAATTAATTACAGCTCTTTTGAAATACAGCTGGAAGAGGATGGAAAGGGGGCAGAATTACACAATGATTTTCCCTTGGTACACTAACCGAGATTAATATAACTGATGTTTTTAATGATTTTTCAGACGTTAAGAAAGTTCAGAGAAGAAAAACTTGCTTAATACTATATGGTCTTGTACAAAATGGAATTAAAATGGGACGGAAATAAATAACTTGGCTTCTAAATTTTGCAGGACCCCTTAGAACCTCTGCACATGAAGCAAAATTCAACCTCACTTTTACAGATATTTAGGAGTCTAGAATCACTGCCACTTCCTTCCATGGACGGCCAGATTATAATAGCAAGTTTTTGCTAATGTAGCTTTAGGTTCTTTTGCTGATCTTTAAAAATAACCTGCTCAAACAATATAAGGTATTATGGGGAAAGAACTCTTGTTGGGTTCTAGCTATGTTCCCTGGAGTTGTGATTTTTCTTCTTATTCTTAATAAAACATGGATATTTCATAAAGTTTTCCAGTCAATTGAGTTTGTCTGCCTCCTCCCAGAATGGTTCTTGTGAATAAGCTTGCTTGAAAAATTTTCAAACACCCGATTCAACAGTTTCCTGATGATTTGTTCAAAGTAAATTGTTTTCAACAAAACTTTTGCTAGGAAGGTTTTTCAGATGCAAGAGAAAATTTCTGATCAAAATCATAGACAGAGATAAGAATAATCAATGCCTGGACGAATGGAACATTTTATTGAAAAGAAACAGGAGAGAATGGATTTGTACCTACAGGTTTTGCATGCTAGGCAAATGCCCCAATAACTGAGCTATTTGGATTGTTTTTCTTTTTAACAAAAATAATGTTTAAATAAAAGTTACAGATTTGTTCCAATGAAGAATGAAACCAGATGCTAAACCTTAAAATTCTTCATGAAGTTGCTTTCTTGCTTTTCTACTCATTATATACCTCCATTTCAGCTGCTCTGACCAAGAAAGCAACGTTGATGCTACAATAAGCAAAAGGCAAGGATTTCTTGGGTGATATCTTTTATTGAGCTGGGATAAAGTTAGATACATTTTCAAAAGCAAAGCAGTTTTCTTCAGGTCACCACTCTAATACAGTAAGAAGAGAGACAGGCATTAGTGATATTTTCACTTTACAATTAAATTTCTATGAATGTTACATAGTAACAGAGCATTTAAAAATGTTTTGTAATAATTTAATACTGTTGTACAATAACTTTTGATCCACTATCAGGTGCAGTTATCAAAAGGGATCCAGCGTCCATCAACATATAGACATTTGCCTAAACAATCCTTATTAGCTTTTGCCTTTTCAGCCACTCCGTCTCTGTAATTAAACTGCATACATTTTTCCACCAATTGTCAATTTTAGCATAACTTCATCTCTGAATAATGCTTTAATTCTCCATTCTCCTATCCCTTTGCGCAGCCTTGTCCAAAATAATATATCCAAAGAGTTTGATCATTCACTCAGACAGAGAACAGAAGACCTTCTCTTTACATTATAAATCTATGTGTTTGTCTAAGGAAAGAGCAACATTATGGAAGTCAAGATAACAAATTCTATTTAAAAAAAAAGTCTACTAAGATGGGTGGTCATCAGTTCAGTGGGAGGCTATATTTATATTTGACCAAGAAGAAAGCCTGAAAATCATCTGTGCTTCTCTCAAATAGATTTGACTCAGTTTTAGGAATATTAAAAAAACTCAAAGAGTATATACACAACATGCATTGACTAATATTTGATATGTCCTCTTATATATATATTTATAAAAGGACTGCATGGTAATTCCATTTATCTTCAGTACATTCATAGCCTTAGAAATTCCTGTTGAAAGTGTTTCGGACAATTGTGAATTTTATCCTTGAACTAGAAGAGGATCATTATTTCATTCTACTTCTCTACAAAGGCATGAATAGATTTCTTAAAAACAGGATATAGCAACTACTGAAAGAGTTTCCTCAAAGGTAAAGTGATATATTTGAACTGTACCAGAAGAGATAGTGTGCTTTATAAATATATATGATTTAAAAAAGAAAAATAAAGACAGAAGTCTGTGTATGAGCTACCATCTTAGAAGAGGATGAGAATTTTTCAAGAGCTTGTATAAGTACTCAGTACTTTTGATACAAATTCATCTCCTAATAATATGTAGGTGCACCTTTGACTGTCAGTAATTTAGGACTGGAACATATACATGCATTTTCATTTCATGCTTCTCGGTACATATGGTTTCCTTCCTGCAGCCTAATTAGCTGAAAAGGAAAACATGAAGAATCTTAATAAAAGGAAGCTGGTGTCATGAATTCACAAGATGCTGATATGCTTCTTCTGCAGGATAGAAGTGGCTCATCTTTTATAGAAGCCACTTGTTTGCCCTCTACCCTATTTTACTCCTCAACCATTAAAGTAATGAACCAAAACCAAAAAAATAGTAGGCATAGTAAGAAACAGGCGTTTTCCTCCATGCTCAATTTGTAGACATAGGTTAAGGAAAACGCAACAAAAAGTATGTGTATGGCATATCACAAAGATACGGTCATGTTTTTTCCCACCCCCACCCTTCTGTCCCCCACCTTTTCCCACTCATGTGCCCCCCCAAAAATAGCTAACATATTAGTTAGGAATAGCATAATTTAGATGTGTTCTGTGTCAAAATATCTAATTGGAACTATAACGAATCCAGAAGTCTCACACCCACTGGTGACAAGCCAGAATCTCATCCACAGATTGTGCCAATTTAGAGAACGGACCTGAGTCAGGGCTGTTCCTGGGGGCCCATGGGTCTCCTGAGGCCCACAGAGAGTTAAAATTACAGCTCCTGGACCACTCCCACTCCCAGGCCACCACTGCCTCTATAGTTGCAGCTACAATGGCAGCCAGTCTCTGGGCTATCCCCTTCCTCTTCCAGTTTACGCTTCTTGCATCTGCCACAGGAGGTGGGGCAGAGGGTGAACTAGGGGCACAAAGTGCAGCATAGTAGCAGAGGAAAGGGGTGGGTGCCCAGGCAGATGCACAATAAAATAGAGAAAGCATTCACATGGCATGTGGCCTAGTGGGGGTGGAGACTCATCCTGGTGCAGCCCTCACTGGTGCAGCCCATGGACTGCACAAGTCACTTACTGCTAAGAAGTTGGACAGCCCTGGTCTAAGGAGTAAAGATACTGTGCTCTCTGCCCACATGGAATAAATGAAAAATGTTTTTGGAAACAGATAAAAAGCTACCCTTTACCAATATAATTGGTAGTCCAAATACTAGTCAAGAACTTTTTGTACTTCTTTAGGCTCTTGCAAGACTTGTTCTGGGATTAATTATGCTGAACAGATACCCCAATACAGAAGAGACAGCTTTTAGATAAGTTTTTTGAGGTCATATAATTATGCCCTGAATTACACCGATAACAGAGTTTTAAAATTGTAGTTATGCAGTAAATTTAGCATGACACCCATGATGCTTCAGTGCTAACAGGAAAAGCAGCAGCTGAATTTCATGAAACCCTTGTCTTGCAAGATACAATAGATACAACATTTGTTTTAAAGCTCAATTAACAGTCACAGATGGTGAACATTTTCTGCAATGCAAAGAGAAGCAGAAGGATGTTGTCCAAACTGAGTGGAAATGGGCATTTTCAAGAAGTGAAATGATTCCTGGAATAAGTAGCTAGTGAATCATACCCAAGAAATAGAACTGGTCTAAATTCTACATGGCTGGTATATGGCAGTTACATTAGGATATGGATATGGATATAGACACACACACACACACACACACACACACACACACACAGGGAAACGACAGGAGGAGTGCAGCACATACACACGCACCAGCAGAGACAACCATGAATAAGAAGATAACTGAAACAGCTAGTCCACCTCCCCCTCCCATGATTAGGAAGCTGATCACTACTCAGTTCTACTCTATCTGATAAAATTATTATAAAATGGTAAAGCCTGTTGTGTAGCATCCTATAGTCTCTTAAATAAGTCTTTACTTGAGTAAGATTGCAAGTGAGGTGTGCCCATGATATTGACCCAGAACAACTCAGGATTTTGACTAGTTTTATTAACATCTTGATTTTCCTCACTCTAAAATACCAGCTGTGTTCTCAAATTGAGCAGCTAACCTATAAGAAAAGCAATCCTTTCTCCAGCCATCTCTTGGTAGCGGGTTCTTAAACTCCAGCATATTGTCTGCTGTGCTGGGAGGGGAAGAGAGTGGGGAAGGAACTGCAAGATTTGGGGACTGTATGGGGAAAGGGGAGTATAGAGACTGGCAAGCAAATTCATAAATTTGGATAAGAGATACATTTTTGTTTCTGAAGTATAACAAATTTAACACCATCTGTTTGCTTATTTACCTACTTTGAGATTTTAATTAATAGTAGGAAAGAAAATTTTCAATTATCCTGTCCCTACAGAAATCTGGTTTTATAAATGCCAAATTGTTATATGATCTACGTTTATGCCAGTTGTACTATAAATATCAAAACTCAGAAATCATTAAATTACTGCATAGGAATTGACATCTATATTTTATAAAATATGATATGGCTTTTTTTCCCCCTAAGCAATTTACATGTGAACATTAATGAAGTGATGCAACAGGAGCAAGATGTATTGGCTCATAGAAGGAAAATCTATGTAGTACCACACAGGAAAAGAATCAAGAAGGCGGCAAATGATCGGTGTTGCGTGATCTTAAATGCATTTTCTTCCTGCTGTGTTCAGTCAACGAAGATGTAGTGCTGCCTGATGCAGAGTTCAAATAAAAACAGGGATCTGTGGGAAAGCAAGCAATATCATTTTCTAATCCACCAAGATTACAATGTTTGAACTGTACTGTCTGCTTGAGTTTAGGGCATTGATCCTGTTTCTGTGAAGTCAATGATAAAACTCAAGGCTCTGCCACACATTCATATTAAAGCTGGATAGAAACCAACTAGAGTTGTTATACATTTTCAAGCACCAGCTTTGTAGCTGGTTGGCTCCTGTTATGGTGTGATAATTACTTTGCATGAGTGGATGGTCTAAATTTGTTGTGCCGTTAACCAGTTAATTGAGTAACATATGTAACATGTAACAAGGGCCCCAGTGGGAACAGGATCCCCTTGTTCTCAGGTAAGCTTATCTTTCGTTAGGTTTCCAACACTGCTGTTCATATTAACATCCTAAATTCTAAGACAAAAAGAGAGACGGAAAGAGAGGACAAGGATGATATTGATATTTTTAATTGAGACATGTGGGGAAGGGAGCCAGGACTGAGACTCAAATTTGACACATGCCTTTTCCCCCTCCAAAGATGGTTCCTGTGAAGAGGCAAGCTGAAGACAGTGGTTCAATTCAAAGTTCCAGATGGAAGTTCCCTGTACAAAGATCTCCAAGGAAGACTGATCAGTAAATTGACTTAGACCAACAGTTCAAGAATTCTACAAAGAAGGTTTTTCTAGTTAGCATGCTCCCTTTATGAATCTGTAAAGAACCTACATTTAGTGCAGGCTGACCAGCTTAAGCACACAGCTATGCAGAGGGGCATTTTTATTTAGTTAATGCACAGTGCAGAGGACTAGCATGACCAACTAGCTTTTGTATCACAGAAGACTAAAATGAAGCAAATTAAGGTAGCAGTCCTTGATGAACAGAAACAAGTTTACACCGTTTACATTTAAAAAAAACAAAAACAAAAATAACTAAAGTGTTCCTGTCAAGAGATAATTCATGACCATGGTTACCCAACGAGAATTCAACTCTGATTTCTTTCTAATCTTAAACCATTTCTGTATGCATTGCATAAAAAGTCAGTAAGTCCTACCTTAATCAAAACACTTTCTTAATTAAATATAATTGCTCTGAAAGGATTATTGCATAGTACATAGGCTTCAGTGTCTAGATTACATGTTACGTGTCAACTGGCTCATTAGCCCTGGAACACTATTACTGCCTCATTAATAATGAAAGAATTTTAGCAGAGTCAGAAGCATATAGAAACTATGCTAAATTAAGATAGGCAGTTCCTTTTATGAAGTCCAAAAAAAAAAAAAAAAAATCAGCCTGCTTAAAAAAGGTTCTGGCCCCCATATGCCTTTATTCTTTAGTTATTTGATGAAGATGAGATTATATTGTAGAAAGCTTTTCTTGATGGTTTCATAATCAAGAAAAGTAAGTAAGTAACATAAATCCCATTAATTAGCCTCTCCATCAATGAGAGAATACTTGATTTTAATTCATAATTTTTTCCAAACCATAGGAGCATTTCCTCTCATATGTTAAAATGGAGAGATGGAACTATCATAATAGATATTTAAAAAATTAGCTATACTGGTTTTAGCAGGGGGCGGTTCACCAAGTCTTTATGATACACTGTCTTTCAAGCTATTCTTTGGGAAAATTAAAGCAAGCTTCTCTTCTCCCAAAAGTAAATAACATTTCCTATGCAACTAAGTAATACAATGTAGCTTTAGTAGAACTGCAATGAAAAAGAAACAAGGATTTCTCCATGAGACTAAAGCTATAACATTTCTTGTTTACTTTTTTTCACCTCCTTAAGAACATAAGGACTGCCATGTACTGTGTCAGACCATTTTACCCGGTATCCCATGTCACAGTGGCAGAGTGGACGCTGAAAGGGAGAGTGAACAGAGCATGACCAGAGTTTTTTCCACTATTACTCTCCCTCTTGCAGCCTCCAGAATTTAGGGTACAGGAAGTTCTAATTCAGAGACTGTATTCCTAACTCCCATGCTAAATAGCAACTGACGCATCTTTCCTCCAACAATATGCCCAATCCTTCTTTATGAAAATAACCATACTATACCAGAGAAAGCCATACCAGAACCTTTTTCCTCATGTTGATCAACTGAAAATGTCTGAGAGAGAGACTCCATCAAGAACTTTCTGCCTACTCACTGTGGGAGGGCCACAGTGAGCCCACCTGTAACATATTTAAGTGTTCAGGTGCATCCAGTTAGTAGAAAATAAGCACTTAGCTAAATATGCAGCATGAAAAACTGCAGCAGAAATCTGGGATTCATTTCAAGCAGAAGCTCTAAGGAAGTAGCATCATGAGGAACAGCTTTATGATCCTTTGTTACGTTGTTTAATTAAAACCTGGTGCCATTGGCACCTCTCCTTAAAGTCTGTGACTGCTAAACTGCCTACCTCTAAGGTGACTTTGATTGTTGAATAACTGCAATCCATATTTATTTTTTCTGCTGTTAACATGTTTGAGATTTTAAAAATTAATTGTAGAGAAAATATCTCTGAGTCATTGTTTTTTACATCTACCCTATGCATTCAGCTGATCATAGAGACACAACCCTACTGCACACTTCTCTTCAAGTGCCTTTTATTCTTTGTCTAAATACTTCCTGTATTTTAACTTTATTATATATTTTTCTAACGTGTATCATTTGAATGCATTAGACTCCTACCAAACTAGAAGACAGTGACAACACCCTCCTGAAAGCACAAGAATTTCATTATAAGCTACATGATAAATACAAGAATCACTGAAATTCAGGGATAAAGACAAAGCTCCTCTCCATCTCTGTGGATAGAGAAGGGAAGTCTGGTGTACAAGATGTACAACTCATGAGGACAGCTGAGCCAAATCCAATGAAAGAATCAGGATGTGAACAGATGTGACATTTGAAATACTTCAAATGCCCTTGAAATGCTACAGAAAACAAGCCACACAGAAGCCCTTTGAAGCACTCCAAAAATGGTGGAAGCACTCCAAAAACAGCCATGAAGAAGACTATTACTATTCATAAGTGTTTTAAAATTAAGTGCTTCCTGTTACACGGGCATGATTTGTGGAGCATGAGGGGACCCCTAGCTCCTCCAGCATCCCACGGTGCAATTCCCTCCCCTATCCCCATTAGGGGGTTGTAAAGTGGGCATTGTATCAGTAAGTGCTCTCCTGTTTCCTCTGCCTCCTTGCTCCCGAAGCATCCCAATCCCTTTTTGAACTAGGAGTACCCCTCTCCCCTCAGCCCCCACAAAACCAGGATCTCTGCTCTCCAGCTCCCAATCTCCACATACCTCTGTGCATCTGGTCTGCAAGTTCCAGGGGGTTGGGCAGGACCTCCAGGACGCATTCACTGACACTGGCTCCACTCACACCTCTCTTTAGAGCCATACAAGCAGTCTACTCCACTGCTTCCCAGAGGCCACTGCAACCCCCTGTGGTGCCTCTGGCTGAAAAATGTTTTACTAAATGCAGCTGCAACAATTTTGAAGCACTTTAGCTTGGAAGCATAGCAGGAGGCTGTAGGTTTGTTCACAGATTAACTCAATTTTTGAAGCACTTCAAACTGCAGCTGCAATTTGAAGTGCTGCAAATGGTACATCTGCTACTCTTAAGCTCCTAAACAGGATTTGGGAGGATTTTAGGAGTGTAAGTCCAAAAACACCACTAATCTAATGGCCTGATCCTCAAAGCACATCCACCTTCCTCTGTGGCCTGAAAGATCCATAGACACCTGAAATTCTGCCTTCTGTATATACCCAGAACTACCCTGTTCTAAGCATCTTGGAACTTCCTTTTGATGCCCCATGTGGATCTAGACACAAGGCCAAACAATGTTGAAGTCCTTGGAGAGGTCCAATTCAGGTGATGTTCCATCATTATCAGGAATCCCTTTATTCGAGGATGATCTGTACCCTCGCTCACAGATGGATCTTGAGGTGACTTGAGTCCAACACTTGAGCCACAGACCCATACACAGAAGTTGCAGGTCTTTCCACAGAGGAAAGCAGACTGCAGGCTGGTGTTCTTCTCCTTTTCCTTCCTTCACTCTCTCTTCCCTGCTTCAAGGGAAAGATAGTTTACCTTGAAATCGACTGCTGCTTTTTTGAGATTGTGGTGTCACTGGAGTCAGTTGGCAGCCAGCTCCTCCCAACTCTGGATGTTAGCATGTATTCTCTTGAGATATCCCTTCAACATGTCCTTGTAGCATTTCCTCTGGCCACCATGAGATTTTGCGTCCTTTTTATGCTGGGAGATAACGCACTTGTTTTGGAAGTCAACAGTTCAGCATCTGCACACCATGTCCAGTCCAGTAAAGTCAGTGCTTGAGGATCACTGGCTCTATGCTGATAACACTGGATTCAGCAAGGATGCTGGCCTTTGTGTGATGATCTTTCCATTTGATGTGGAGGATTTTCTGGATGCGTCATTGGTGATACCTCTCCAGGATCTTGACATGACAACAGTAGGTTACCCACATTTCATTTTAGTAAAGGAGAGTGGGAATGATGACTGCATTGTAGATTTTGGTGTTGTTTCAGATTGCGATGGATAAAGACATACCAAAGCAATTTCCCAAAGGAGGCACTTGCACACCAAATCCCGTGCTGGATCTCCTCATCAATGTTCACTTTCTGAGAAGTAGTTTGCGGAGAAGGGTCATATTAATGGCCTGGGTCAGGCTGATAGAACCCCCCTTCCCCCACCCCAGTCACTGACTGGTCACTGCACATGCCCCCCTTGACTAAGGTGGCATCAGTTACCCATGCCCCACAACCACACACTCCCTCGCACACAGTCACACACCCCACAAACACTACCCCCCACACCCTTTCCCACACACATCCATGGGTCTCTGGTGGGAGCCCTGCTCACTACTACCCACACACACCACACCATACATTCGCCCACACCGTGATACACACCCCCGCAGCCATCCTTCCCCTCCACACACCCCACAAACCCAATACCCACCCATACATCCCCCAAAACATACCCCAAACTCCATATCCCCACACCCTTCCACAACCCCACCCCCATATACAAGTATAAGACTTCATTTTGAGCTATTATGCAATCAGCTGTACATACACAAAGCAAACACACACAAATCAGGACCAAAATATCTTTTTAAAATCAAATTAAAATATGTTAGTGTGGATGTTAGATTTTTAGTATATAATTTGGGTTTTTTTCTGGATCCAAAATTGCAAACCCTCTTCCCAAAAGGAGTACTTCTAGGGCAAGGGCAGGTACTTCCAGTGACAAAGGTTAGGGGGTAGGACTTCTGGTACCAAGATGATGACCAGGGGGCAGGGCCCCTGTCAAGGGGGGGGGCAAGTCTGGTGGCCCTCAACAGCTCACCAAAACTCATGAAGCGGCACTCCAGCTGAAATAATTGCCTGCCCCTGGTACTGAAGGTCAAAGATGGCTATTTTGAGTATACTGGTCTTCATGCAAAAATGCCCCAGATTGAAAAGCTTCCACCCAATCAGTATGCAATGTCAATTCTGGGAGGAAGGCAGTCCTTAATGAGAATCAGGATGACTATCAAAAAACAGTCTCATCCTTGCTTAACCTCAGTTTGGATGGAAAATGAATCTGTCTCCAATCCATTTTCTACAAAGAATAGTCACAGTCATCTGGTCAGGGAGAAAATCTCAGGACCCTGTATTTTTCAGGGCATCCAAATCTAGCCAGTACTTTCCATAAGACTTCATGACTGATGGAATCAAAGGCTTTAGTAAGGTCATTGAAGGCCACATCCAGGTCCTGATTTTGTTCATGACACTTTTCTTAGACCTGATAAGCAACAAAGATCATGTCAATTACCCCATGGAATGGTCTGAAACCACACTTAGATTCTGGCATGACTTCCTCAGCAAGAGGCAGAAGACAGTTCAGGAGGATGCAGGCAAGGATTTTCTCTGCCATGGAAAAAGAGGGTGATACCTCGATAGCTCCCAAACACAGACTTCTTTCCTTTCCTGAAAACATTCATGATGTTGGTATTCCTCAGGTCCCCTGAGTTCTCTTCCAAATTTGGACAATAAATTTATGAAGTCTCAGAACTATTTCTTCATAACCACCCTTGTAGATTTCAGCAGGTATGCCATTCAGTCCACTAGCCTTGTCATTCTGTTTCCTTGATGGCAAGCCAGAATTCTAGGGTAGGAGGGTTGGTGAAGGATCCCCTTTCAGGGTGTTGGGGGATGGAATCAAAGGTTGTATCCATCACAGTCGACTCACAGTTCAGGAGTGCCTCAAAGTATTCTCTTCATCTAGTTTGAAAAGAGTAATTGTTTTTGAGGAGTGTTGAGCCATCCTGTAATTACAGGGAAAGTAGGACCATAGGACATTGGACCATAGATAGCTTTTGTTGCCTGGAAAAAGGGATGCATGTCACATTCATCAGCACAGAACTCGATTTACCTTGCACCACTGATTTTTTATTTCCTGGCTCCTCCTCTGAGTTTCCACTTTGAGGATCTGATACATCTCCTCCAGCTGAGATGTGGTGACATCTTACCACCTCCTTTTTTCTGGTTGAGGAGGGCTTGGATCTCAGTGGGTGCACCTACATGAGATGCTTTACTGTACAGCAGAGCAAATTACTTCATAGTAAGTGTCACCATCTACACATGCAAACCCTTACTGCGCAGTAATTTGCTCTACTCAGCTACCTGCAAATGAAAGTAGCAAATTAACTGCCAAATAATTATTGTGCAGTAAGGCACATGTAGATGGCCAACCAGGAGCAAATTTGCTCCTGGTCAATCAGGCAGCAGGCGATGGGAGACTGTTCCCTGCCCCCAGGAGTTGCCTGCTGCCAGGGTGGGCTTTGCCACTGGAGCCCTAACAGGAACAATGTCCATCTGCCCCAACAGCAAGGCGTTCCCAGGCCCCACCATGCAATCACATTCATGGAGCTGGAGCCTGGAGCTGCCCGCACAGGGAGAGTTCCCCACCCAGCCTGGGCTGGCTGGGACCTGCCCCAGATCAGGACAGTTTCTGGCCAGCTCCAGGCTCCAGGATGCATGAGGAGGTCTGCACGTGCAACCTGGATGTGGTTGGGGACTGTCCTAGTGTCACTGTCATTGAACTAGTCTTGGATAGGTGATTTAGCCAATGGATTCAGCATAGGCCATACGGATAGCAGTTTTAAAACCCTTCTAGAGTTCTTCTTTGTCGCCTTCATTTGTGGTTAGGACAAAGAACTTTTCACAGAGACAGTTGTAGACCCTTACAGACCTTCAGGTCTTGAAGAGATTTGGTGTTGAGAATCCTTCATGTTACTTTACTTCAATTATTCTTGAAACATGGTACATTCACACTTTGATGTATAACTAAGACAATGAACAACCAGAAAGAACTGCCATCATCTCCAGGGAACTAGTGAGATACAACATTTATATTGCAGCTGTCAGTGAGACCAAACAATTCGATGAATTCCAACTGAGAGAAGTGGGTGGAGGCCTGCACCTTCTTCTGGAATGGGAGACCAGCCCAAGAAAGGCATTCATAGCACCTGCTTCGGCATCAGGTATCAGTTCATCAGTCTATTTACAGAGCTCTCTGTGGGCATATGACCCTCCCTGTGGGGCTTATGAGCCTCCATTTTAAGCTGAGAAACAAGTAGCATGCTGCCATCATCAGTGCTTATACCCCAATTCTTGCTGCTGATTATGATATCAAGAACAGTTTTACTCCAACATTGACCAGGTTCTGACGAATACTCATGAGGCAAACAAGATCATTCTGCTTGATGACTTCAGAAAAAGAGTTGGACAGGACTGGAAATTCTGGGACTCTGGAGTGGCACCACTGGAAAGGAAGGAGTAGAAAAAGCCAGCTCCCACAGGATCCTTCTCCTAAGCAAATTCATGGAGCACAGCCTTGTCATCATAAACACCATCTTCAGAAAGAGTGACAAATACAAGACGACCTGGAAACACCCTCGGTCTAAGCACTATCATGTCCTTGACTATGTTATTGTTAGAGCCTGTGATGAATGGATGTCCATATCATACAAACTGAGGAGGAACCAGTGACTGCTGAATAAATCACAAGCCTGTCAGATATTTATGAACATCTGGCTTGCTTCAAAACAACAGAAACAGCCAAAAGCAATAAAAAGGTGTTGCAGGCATGCTTACTCACTCACACCAAGGGAGCTCAGTGCACAGTATACTGGCTATGATGATAGGTAGCCCTCCAGCCAGAAGCTGTTCAACAGTGCAGCCAAGAATACAAGATTCATAGAAGAGTCATAGAACACTTTTGTATGAAAGGAACAAACCAAGAAGGGACCTAGCCCTGTTTCCTAATTTCTAGGACATTTTCCTAAAAGAAAAAATTCCTGGGTTTCGGAACCTCTTTTCAGGACTATTTATGTCATTGGATAAAACAAGCAAACAAGCAAAAACCAAATCACACCACATATCAGATGTAATCCTTACAAAAGGAACTGGATCCTATGACTCCCCAGGCCCTGCTGACTGCTTTTAGTACTAAGGTATGTAAGATTCTTGGCTATACTATGTCCCAGCTTCAACAAAAGGTCCATCCAAAATAATGCCCATAATGTGGTTATTAGCTTAAGAGAGCTAGAAAATATGAATTTGAATTATTTCATACTGTGAAGGGCTCCCACTTTGCTCTAACCAGTAGGCTATTATAAGAGGAAGCCCACAGGACCACCAGTGAGTTCTGCTTAGTTCTTTCAAACAATATCTGTAAACATGTACTCTCTGGGGAGGACACCGGGCTCTGGATTAAAAGCAGACAAGAACACCTCCCTGGCAGCCTTGATTCAGGCAGTTAAGCTCAGCAACAGGTGGGAGGTCAGTTACATTGTTGTGCTGGGTATTTCTTGTTGATCTCCTACTCATTCTCCATATGTCCTTCTCTGACCAACTATTCCTTCATATCGTAAAAGGAATTGAGAGCCTGACTCTGGGCTTTGAATTCAAAACCAGGGAACCAAGCACTGAAAAGTCCAACATTGTGTCCCTCTTTGGTTCTGGCTCCATGTAGTCACACATTCTTGTGGTCACCTAGAAGAGAGGTTACTACTACTATTAGAAGCCTGAGTTAGGGGAGTGGTTTGACTCTTCCATTTTAAATCCTTCTCAGACAGCCAGGGGTCATGTGACTGCAGTGCTGTTCTGCCCTTCCTTTCTTTCATTTAAGTATATATCAATCTGTGTTTCCAAGAAGCTCTGGATTTGGGTGACTGCCTGTTTTGGAAGAAAGAATATTTTCCAAACTGGCAGGAATCCTTAGGGTTTTTCATTTTTCTCCCCAAATTAGGAGTGCTTAGTTTGTCAAAACTTGTGGCCAGTTTCCACTGCAAATAAATGCTAAAAGGCCCAGTACCAAGAGATGTTAGAAAGAGCCTTCTGCCTGTAAACTAAATGAAGAAACTTCTTTCATGAAGTGTTTCCACTCACGTTCCCATTGTTACAATCTATTCTCTTCTCTATTCTCCAGAAAAGGGAGAAATTAGCTGAGTCTTAGAAGTTTGTCTCACAAAAGTCTATTATATTTTAATGGTAATATAAAAAGACTCATGTAACCCAAGTACATGTCGATTATACGAGAGGAGGTAGGACAGATAATGATCTATTCCAGATCAACTTTGCTATCTGAATTGTCTGTATATATTTGTCTTTAATTCATTGTGTCCTGATTAACATGTAGCATGAGGCTCAAATATTATATTTAAACAAAATAAACAGTCAAACTGATAATTTTTGTACATTGATTTCTACTTCCTCAGTCCAAAAATATGAACAACTTCCCATAGAATCAAAAGTACAGTCTTTGAACTATGATCCCTACAAACACTTAAGTTCATGTCCTCTGAGGAAGGTAGAAATTGAAAATCCCACAAGTAAACTCATAGCCTTCCTTCCTATTCCCTGAAAAAATGACTTGCACCTTGTTTTAGAAAACAGTTTGTTAATATCTGAATATTTCATATTTGCAGTTATACAAAGTTCAGGACAGGAATATTGTTCTACCACAGTTATAGCAAAGATGTACCAGAGTTACACAGAAAGTAGCTCATGCAGTGTCCAAAATCATATTAAATGTAACACAGTGAATGTTGAGAAAGAATGTCTGAGTCACAGGTGTAGAACAGTAGAAAAAAATCTGGTCCTATTCTTTGTCCCTTTAAGGCCATAGGAGCCTGCTCCCTTGGTCAGTATTTGTTTATAAGGAGGTAGCGAGCCACATTTGCCATCCATCTGCATCTCCACTGAATGGTAACGATAAACATAAAATATTGTTAATAAACAGATCCTTTAAAACATTCTGAAGGTTGTATGTTTCAGCAAATATTGATACCTCAGTGTTCAAATAAAGCATTTGCTAGTGTAGAATGCATATTCTAAAATGAAGGCAAAAAAATGCAAATTGGGTGCAATAATGATCAAGTTTACATACCCAGATTGGTAAGGAAGCATAAGGTACCTACTTACTACCCTACCCAAGCTGTCCACATAATGAAAGAGGATAAATAGTTTGAATGGATCTCTTACTCCGCCTTCCACATAGATAATGTAAGTGGAAAGGCAGGAAATGGACTGAGGCCTTGAGTCATCTCTCTGCCAATATGCCTGTTCTGTAAAACACATTTTACACTGAATGAACACAGATTATTCCCTTTGCTTTGGAGGGGAAATGGGGATTTCTGAGTCAAAATACAGCTTTGGTAAAATCATAATATAGTCCTCCACAGCTTTAACAGTTCCTTCGAGTCAGCCAAAAAATGTCTAGTTATTGCAAACTTTCCAAAACTTATTTAATAACTGTGATTCAGAACATCAGTTAGTAATTACTGATTACTGAATAGGATATTCAATTATTTGGTGCACTCGGGTCTGCCTTTAGACTCTTTCACAGTTCAAGTAGCTTGATTCTCCTTTAGTCAGATTTAAATATGAAATAAAAATGTAAAAGCACCAATGCTATTATTTCTGTTGTTTGAATTGCTTTTTAACATCCAGTTGTTTACTGCTATGAAGAAAACAATGCCCTTGTGATGCCAAGAAAGAAAAAAACGTATACCTATACAGTAATGTACTAACGTAATAATGTCAGTGCAAAGGCCAATGTACTTTAACTGAGGTGTCTAAAGTTAGTGCTATTATTTCTCTAGAGCTTGAAAACCACAAAGAATGTATTTTTTACCCTCTAGGCCCCAAAGCAATTAAGTTAAAATTGAAATTAACATGAACTAAGAAAAAAAAAAAATCAATAATTAGTGAATGTCTAACATCTTGGGAAGTCTAGCCATTTACACCATTTAGATGTCTAAACACAGATTAAAGAGCTCAATTTAGGACATCAAGCTTTGAACATTTTGTTAAAATAAGTTCAGCTGTCAGAAACGATTTTGATGGAATCTATTTCTATTAAAGAAAACACCACCAATTCGGAAAGATTTTGCTGGAATCTATAGACTTTAAGAAACTTCATTTGGATAGCTAAATTTATTTTGATATTCGGTGGTTTGGAATCAAACTTTGGGAGGCTTTTTATTTCCTGAAAAATTAAAACGGTTCAGCTCTACATTTTAATCTGCAATTGGTTTACTTTTTCTTAAATAACAGCATTTCCCTAAGAATGGAATTTCAAGTGCTTGACCACCATTACTTTTTAATTTCCTTTCATGATAAACCTAACCATAGCATTTGATATAAGAACCAACAGGATGGCTATACAACCTGTAGCCTTAAGGACAGCCCAAAGCCTCATCTATCCCAAAAATTCAAAAATCATGATACTAATCATAAACAATCATAGATTAGTTTTAAATTATTTGTCCCCCTCCCCCCCCCACACACACACACAGTTTTTTTTCATTTATTTGCCTTCTGCTCTTGGTGCTTGTAGAATTCTAAATTTCAGGTTTTCTTGACAACTGTGAAGACTAGAAGCCCACTTCTGAAAGTTGAGACTTTCAGTTAAGCTAATATATCAGGACTTGGGGCTTTAGGAAAAGTACCAAGTATAATAAAACCAATAATAAAATAGCAAGAGTTCATGATAGTGAGTTAGATACGCCATTTTTGGTGAGAGGATGCAAATAAAGAGTGGTGGATTTTGAACCTATCCTTCCAGCAAAACAATTCACCATCACAAACCACAGCAACTAATTGTTACATTTTTTAATAACCAGCTACACAAAATTCAGATGTTCATAACCATTTTCTTGCAAAACTCTTTTGCTTACAAATATGTGGGTTCATAATCCTGAATTAAGTTAAGACAAAGATATGTCATGATAGCCATGTTTTGTTTAGTTTTCGATTTAAACTACTGAATTATTCATCACAAATATAAACTACTTCCTTGTCAAACACAATTTTCCCAACTTTATTCAAAGTGCTTCCAAACATTGCTGAATCTACTCAGTAACTCAGTTTTGTAAAAGCCTAAATAAGGTAAATTTCAGTTTCCATTCGCAAAATTTAATGCAACTTTGTCTTGTTTTGAGGTTTTTTTCATTTGTTTGGTTGGGGGGTTTTTTAAGCTTTAAAACCTGCTCAGCAGAGAAAATAAAAGCAAGGAACAAATTATAAAGTGACCAGTAAACTTAGATTCCCTAAGCACAAGCATTCACACAATCTACTTTTACATTAATAGGTCAAAATCAATACAATTGACTTCTGGTGTATAAAACCATTTGTTTTGGTTTTCTTTGGTATCTCATACAGTAAGAGATAAACTTATAATGCATTAAGAAATCTCAAACAACTGGTTGCTGCCAATACAATATGAAGGATGAGGAGCAAGTGAGTGAGTAGTTATACATTTTTCATGAACTATTGGATGCCCTGAACAAGTAAATGGGGCTGGCAGAGGCTAAAATATCTTCAAATTCTTAAAGTTGGTGAGTAATTTTATTGGTGCCATATACTGGTACATCAATCACAATTACTGAAAAGCTTTGATAATCGTTTCGTATTTTTTCATGCTTTATTTTTCTGATGATTAATAAATGTTTCATAGTAACATCTGAAATACTGGGCCATCACACAGAGAAAATTATGACGAATAATCACATTTAAAATGTTATTCACATAATACAAACTCTAGAAGCATAAATGAAAGATAAAGATTACATTTGTAGTCTTACAAACTTTTTGATATTACCCAGTATAAATCCAGAATTTGTCACCTAGATTTATTTTCAAAACTGTTTAGATAAATTTGTCTAAAACAACATAAAAGTGACAAGATTTAACGTTTGACATAGGGATAGAATAACATACCAGTACATCTGCTCAAAATATTTTAATATTCGTTTTATGAGATGCAAATACAAATTGCCAATGTGAAATCAAATTGAAATCCAGTTAAACAAGTTGCCCAGTTTCTCATAAAGAAATGTCCATATTGTGAAATAAGTCTCAAGTCTGACACATATTTCAACCCTATTCAGAGTAACTGAAGACACCTGACACCTCATTGATTCAACATAAAGGTGCAAAAATCACAACAGAAAGATATCAGTATCCAGAAGTTAATCCCTCCATATATCACAAACTGTGTTCAGCCTTCATTCCTTTCCAACTACCACCATGTGGAGATGCTCACCTCTGGTGCACCAATCACATTCCTTAGATGGGCTGCTTCTCCCTATTTGCTAAGAGAAACAAAAGTGATTGTAACCTATCTGTATGTCTCCCATATTCTTGTATATTTCAGAAGCCTACTAGGCCTCAGATGTAAATCTAAGAAACGTAAGGGTTTCTCTAATTTATGTTCCATTCCGTTTTAATGGAGAGTAGAATGCAGTCTAGCATAAAACATTTCACCAGATCTCTATCAGCTGGGAAGGCTGGTGGATACAGCCCCTAACTGCAACTTTAAAAGCCACTTTATGCTGCTCAAACCATGTAAAGAAACCTTAGTGTATCTGAGAAAACTTAATGCAGATGCTGTATAAATTACGCTTTTATTTTTTCTATTTTTCATTTTTGTGTGGAAAACCTTCCTATCACTCATACACATACACAAATCCAGAAGAAAAGAAATCTCTACCAAAAGCAATATCATCATTTAAACTTCAAGAGAAATGCAACACAATATATCCTGTCTGCAGACATATGTTTTACTACTTTTTTGGAATCTGACCAATTGCAGGAACTAGTTAGCTATTTTCCTGATAAAAATTTATGGAATTGGGGGTCATTCTTACCAGTGTGATCGGATAAAGTTAATTTACTTTCTTTCTTAATGGCTTCTTTTTGACAAATGAGAAAATATAAAGAGGACAATACTCTCTGCACAGTCACCGCTAAAACATGTCACTTTAGCATACAATTTCACTTAAAGAAAAATGAGGGAGACACATATATAGCAGCAAAAAATAAATTGCATTTAATTAATCTGAATGGAACAGTTCAAATTTTCTTCATACACACAATAGTTTTGACATCAGGAAAGGAATCTTAAAATAAAGGCCCTACAATGCATAATTGAGAAAGAGGGTTGTCTTAGAAAAATGCAACGATACAAGGAACTTTTATTGGCAAATTTGCTCAAAAATGTACACGGTCATTCAAAGAACATTCATTTGGAAACGTATTTGCTACAAAGCATAATTGCAAGATATGTTCTGGGTAAGTCTTATATTTAAACTTCTTCAAGCTTCTTTCTATTCTTTGCATTATATGTAACTACACTAAACAGGGTTTTTCAGTCTGTTCTTAACTCTGGGCACCTATACACGAGTGCTGAGGCTGCTCCACCGTGCTGGAATTCCAGTGCATTGGAGAAGACTCAATTAATTCAGTCCACTAAAGTGTGGCAACTGCTGCACTCCAGCAGCCTCCCGTCTCTTCTGTACCATCGTCCCCGCTCTTAAAAATGGTGGCGAGGGCACTTGAACTAGTGCTTGTTCAGTGATCTTTAGTCCAAGTGCCCCCACTGCCATTTTTAACTGCAGGGATGCTAATGCAGTGTGTTTTAATTAAAGCAGCTCTTGCTGCCTCTCTAATTAAAGCACTGTCCTCCCTCCCCCCACCACCAGAGCATGTGTAAAAGTGCCCTGTGACACTGACTCTGTATGACCTGGATCATATAAATTAATCTCTAAGCCTTAATTTCTCTTCGGCACAATGGGCATAATACCTACGTCAGATAAGCACTATATGAAGCTTATTTAACAATTGGAACTGCCTTTGAGGCTCTTGGGTGCATTCAACTCAAAGTGAAGTAGTATAATAAGGATGGTGTTAAATCCTTATTAGGTTTTGAGACTGTGCAGGATGTTCAGGAATGCAAGGAAATGGAAGCAAACCGTAATTTCCCAATATGAGAGGGTTGTTACGGATCTTTCAACATCTCACAGTCTCTGAAATCATGATTCAGACAAGGAATTAGGGAATGTGGTCTGATACCTGGATCAGGTTAATTATGTGCAAACAATGTAGTAGATCATATGGCTGTATAAGGCAAAAATTGCCACAGTATCTAACTGCCAAACTAATAGTGTCTGAACCCCTAAGGCCCCAGTCTGATCACAGCTGATCTGCTCATGCTTGTCTTATTGCAAAATTGGGACCTAAAGCAGAAGATACCAAAAGCTGTTCAATCTCATGTTTGTGAAGTGAGAAAATGCCCAATATACAATAATATTCTCAAGAGGCCATGTACAAAAAGTAGGTTAATTAAAAAAAAAGATTTACTGAAGATTTTTTCTAATGTTGCATCATACAAGCATTAATTGTTCTTTATTATGATTTAATGCCATTTTAAATTATGTTCCTATCTGTACTTTATTTTGTCCCATCCATTACCATTGTTAGTAAAATATTATTCTTTCACATCACCCTGACACAAGCAATGAGTTAAAGACACAAGGCCTAAGTGCACAGTCAAAAAGCCCAAAGCTGAATCTATTCAATCTTCACAGGTTAGTCTAAGCCGCACCAATAAGTAAATGAACGGACATTAACTTTTGATTTGGAAAATGCAACCGCATGCCTGCAGTGGCTCAGGCCAGAAGCCAGGGGGCACTAGAGCGTGTCGCCCTGCACAGCTGAAGCAGACAGTTTGGGCCAAGGCTGGCCCACCCATGCTGTGAGGGGGGGATGTGCGAGGGAGGTGCAAAGCAGCCTGGGATGCTGGAGTACTGTGAGTTTACTTGAATCTGGAGGGGATCTGGGACAGAACTTCAATAAACCATGTGACAGGGGGCCATCCCGGGGCCGAGATCTCAGGTCGGCCTGCCCACCTGTCTAAATAGGGCAGTCTGCCCAGATTCATCTGCCACAACTTGCTCATTTTATAAACTGGTGTTCTAAATGAGAGGCTGCCCATTATAATGCCCCGATACCAGGGGTTACAATCCACGGCTCTGTACCATCCCTACACCATGGGCCATGCCTCACAGATGACATCCAAACAAGACGAACCTAACTTGGCCCCTCAGCACCTGAGGACTTACTGGGGTCTCCCACTGACCCAATCACATGGCCTCAACATGCCTGAGGACTTACTGGGGTCATGACTCACCCTGACTCCTTGGCTGAGCCACACACATAGCCTCTGGCCCAATTGTGGCCTCAGGCATCCATAGACTAATCTTGGCTTATCCACCCCATAACTGGGGCTTCAACTAATGCCTTCCGGCTAGGGCCTTTCAACTATGCCCTCTCACTAGGGCCTTCACGTTACCGGTCCACCCCATACCTGGGGCTTCAACTTATGCCCTCTCACTGGGACCTCTCAACTATACCAGTGACATTCTTATACTTGTGGGGGTTGGCCCGTGTGCTGTCCTTCTGGCCATCCTTCAGCCTTACTCAACATGTGCCCTGATGCAGCCCTTCAGACCAGCCTTCAGCCCTACTCTGCATCTTGCTTATGCACAGCCCTTCAGTTCATAAAGACACTCCCTACTCTGTGCACTCTCCCTACCAAATATCTTACTGCCCTCCCCTGGGGCTACTCTCCTGCCCTCTCCCCTGGGGCTATCTGGGATCTTACATCCCCCTGGGCTCAGGTGTCTGTGGATGTGCCTAGCCCCACTACCCACTACTGGGTCTCCTGGGGTCTTGCACCCCCTAGGGCTCAGGTGTCCAGAGATGTGCCTGGCTCTCTTACCCACAATGCTGTAGAAGTTGTGGATATTAAGGTGCTCTTACCCATCTTTCACTGGGGAAGTTAGCAAGCCTGGCACTTGAATGACACTGCCATACCACAGGCAGTCCCACCACGCCTCCCTACCATAGCAGGTACAGTTTCAGGTCACACCCAAGAGCAGGAGCCTCCTGCCATCTCCTTAGCTCCTGCCCCTACCTCCAAGATGTTCCCTGAGCAGCAGGTCAGCCAAGCAATGTTGCTCCCTCAGCTTCAAGCAGCAAACTGCTGCCTCTTCCTGCCTTGCCTAAGTTTGAAAGTGGCCACCTTAACTAAGCACCTACCGGCTGCCTGCTCCAGCCCTTAAAGTGGCAGGCACCAAAGGTGTGCTGCCACAAACCGATTTAACCTAAATCACTTAAGTCTGATACTACACCCATCCAGGTTTATCTTAAATCATTTTTGGCCATTTTGAAAGCAGTTTATGTACACTACACTTCTGTTGTGGTACAGATTTGAACCAGTTTCCAACCACTTATACCAGTTATGCATAACTTCTGTCCCTAGCCAAAAGAGTTTGACAGCCATACCACAGTAATATGTATTGTAAATGTTAAAAAGTTTAACAGAAAAAGGCTTTACAAATAGCTTAGGGAATTTTTCAACAGTGTATTAGAACTACAGTTATAACCCCCTGTCTGTAAGAAATGGCTCCCCAAAATTCAGTTGTCTGGGTCCTCTGAGAACAAGCAGCTAATAAATTTGAGAAATCT
This sequence comes from Alligator sinensis, assembly GCF_000455745.1. Taxonomy (NCBI): domain Eukaryota; kingdom Metazoa; phylum Chordata; order Crocodylia; family Alligatoridae; genus Alligator; species Alligator sinensis. Next base: position 227,448 of record NW_005842245.1, on the reverse strand, counting down.
CTAAAAATTACTTTAAATAACATTTCCATGCTAAAATTTCTATGCTATGATTTAAAGGTATGATATCACATGATCTACTGAGACTAGAAACATTAAAATCAGAGGGGGGTTCTTGACATTCTAGAGGAATAAAGCTCCCATTTCTGGTCATGAAGGGCTGTGAGATATGAAATCTCAAACTTATCTTTTATCCAAGACTTCATGCTGCCAATAGTATGTTCTGACCAGTGTATTTTGTATGACAAAAAAATCCACCTTTTTATGGGATAAGTACAGAAATAAATGTTTCTGGAACTGCTTCAATTTCATTACTGCTGAGTGTTTGTTTTTGTTTTAAAAAACAATAGACATGCGAGGCTCATCAGAAACTGGGGGTTTAAAAAGTAGTCTTAATGTACATAGATTAGCAGGGAGAATGGAAATGAGGGTGTCAAAAATATCCCAAATTTGTTTATCACGTCTCATAATTTATGTTACATTTGCAGCATTCTGTAGATGCAATATTAATGTTTGTTTATATAGAAATGTGTTTGCATCTATACAGGTATTGATGTGTTGTATCTATATATGTTGTATCTATATCTATCTAATTCATGGATATGTTTGTGCACTTTCACTACTGCAGTCTTTAGGACCATCTCACATATTCGAAGACTGCATAGGTAATTAATTATACTGCTTTGTATTCTCCCCTTATCGGAAAAATAACTACTATAATGTCAGAACATTTCAAGTCTACATAATTTGCAGGGAACAGCAACATATTTTGTGCTACTAGTCAGTGAATTTAATTTTTTTCCCCTCAATAAAGCAGCAGCTTAGTGCAAGAGCCAAAGAAATCATCACAGCCAATCCCACCAAATCCACATAAACTAAAAATGACCACGAGCTTCCGATATTAGTGCATAAGTGCCAACCTCAGCAGACCAGGCAAAAATGTATTTTGAGCAGAATGCAGGGTAGATTTGCACCTCATAAACTAACCAAAGTAGAAAAAAAGCACAAGCTTTCATGAGTCTAAGTTCATGAAATCGGATGCTTGGACTCATGAAAGCGTGTGCTGTCTATAAGGTGCTTTGCTCAGTCTATAAGGTGCAAATCTACTCTGCCTTCTACTTGACTTCAGATTACTAACATGGCTAACTATTGTCATACTGAATGAAACAGTTTGAATGTTTGTAATGGTTGCCCATTAGCCAGTTTCAGGAAGAAGATAAGATTTATCTCCTTATCTAGGTCATTGTTTTGGACTACGTGTGGAAAATCCAGACTTTGCTTAAAGTTTTAACTCTTGAATTTTATCTTTAGAAGTCTTTTACAAAGAGAACCTGAAAATTGACCCTTAAGCAAATATCCTGAGTTCCGAGAGATCAAACCCTAGAGCCTTTTGACCAGATTGGTAAGAAAAGGTCACCTGCAGTGGTATGGAAGTTCCCCAAAGTAATTAAAATGATCAACAAAAGAAACTAATTACTAAGCAAAAGAATCTGTTGAGTAAGATCCGAGCCCAAATTTGGGCGTAATGACAGGTTTGAGTAGGAGGAGCCCATTGACGGTAACTCACTCAATAAAAACTGTAACCTACTCTCCCAATTTGGAGGTGACTATACTTGCAGAACAACGAAGGAAGAATCGCAAGTGTAGGCCGGATCAGACTGATCACCTGAACCACCCTCTCCGTGAACACGAATCTCTTAGTTCACGCTGAAGCTGCAGAGCGCCCGAAAGGGACTGAAAGAAGGGGACTTATTCCTATCAGTATTTAGGCCAGCCCATTGAATCGTATTGCTGAGGCAAGCCCATTGAATCGTACTACTGAGGCCAACCCATTAAATTGTACTACTGAGGAATGAAACCATATTTAGGTGTTTGGCTTCTCGGAATTCTAGGATTGTAAGTATATTATGAAAAATAATAGTATTGATTCAAATTTAACTTTTAGTTGTAATTGTAGTTGTTTTTGTAATACTAATTCTTATAGCATTGTTTGGGAAGGAAGTGCATTCGGAGCATTGTTTCTGATATATGTAATTATTGTGTTCTTAATGTTTGTGGTGTTTCTTAAAGCTAAGCAGTGTTATATACGTAGCAAAGAATTTAAAAATAAAATTGTGTTGTATGAATTAAGTGTGTAATCATTGTGAAATCGTGCAATCAGCTAACTACTCCCCCAGCCAGTGCATCAAAATGAATCAGTATATTGTGTGGGATTTTCTCTATTCCATAACCCACTAGAGACAACTATGTGTCTCTGCTCAAATATTTTGAGTTCATTGTACTAAAAACAGTACCACAGTTTGATTTCTCAAGTGAACTGAGCTTATTTTATAGGCAAACATTGTCACTATCTTTTTTCCCCACAATTCAACCCTCAGTTTTGAGACACATAATTTCATTGTTGTGTATTCTCAAATAGATGTTTATGCTATAATTCCCAACTCATTAGTACTGCATGCTCTTTTAATACTTGTTCATACGTTATTTAGAAGAAAATAAAAGGGATTCATATCCGTATTCTACCTATTTCTTCATAAAAGTATGATAAAAGGTTTTTAGGTCATGCCAGATTAAAATACTGTCAAATAGGACTGAGTGAATGGTGTTTTAGGTAGTGTTGGAGTAATACTGTAGCTGTGATGGTCCAGGACTTTATGAGGTAAGGATTCTTTTGGGTGATCCCAAAACTAAGTGCATGTTGGGATACATTTGGACAAGCTTGCAAACACATGTCAAGGCAATCAAAGCTTGTCTAAGTGTATCCCAACCATACAGTTAATCCAAAAAAAGATACCACCCAAAATAATCCTTGGCTTTCTTGCCTCTCACAGTGTTTCAAGAACATCTTTGGCCATCTTTAATGTGCATTTAAGGCTCAGTTCAATGCCACTGATGATATAAGAGTAGCACTGGTACTGATTTAAGATGGATCAGACTGAGGCCCCGGTTCAACAAAGCAGTTAAGCATGGCTGCTTGCAGATGTTAAAAACAAAACAAAACAAAACTGTGCTTTAGCAGAAGCAGCACGTTACTTCGACCCAGCTCTGCAGCATCTGCGTAGACCAGGAGATTCATCAGGGCTTTTTAGCGCTTTTAGCTAAAGTTGAGTCAATCAGCTACTAGACAAAAGTGCCAAAAGCCTCACTAAAGCTCCCAATCTATACAGATGTTGGGTGCCTCCTCTGGGCATGCGCTGGGTTCAGTGCGGGAGCATGCCAAGTTTTAAGTAAAGCGCTGGGTTTTTTTTTAAACACCTGCAAGCAGCCCATGTGCTTAACTTTAAAGTCAATAAGTAAAGGGAACTAAAACCATTGAACCCAATGGAATCAAAAGCAGGCTTATCACACTGCTTTTATGGCTAGAGGTGGGCTTGTATAAAGGCATTGCAAAATGTACAAATTATGAAAACTTTAGTCCACCCTGGGCACATCTATATAGCAATGTGCTACAGCGACATAGCATCAGTGGGCAAAAACTGCAATGCTGGAGCTACATCGCTGTAGTGATACACTCCCTCAGTATAGCGTATCGCTACAGTGGCTAAAAATAACTCTGCGGTGCACAGACGGCACAGTACAGGCTGTTACTGCGCCATCATTTAGTATTTCCAAAAGGAAGTACTAAATGACGGCGCAGTAACAGCAGCACCATAGGGGATGTGCCTCCTGTTAGACCTGTCAGATTGTGACTGAATGTACCTGAATTTATGCTTCACCTTCAAAAGATCATTCTTAACAGGAATTCCATGAAGCATCATAAAAGTTTTGGTTTGCTTTGCTTTTTTGTCCCTCTAAAGTTAGCCTAGGATATTACATCAAATTTAGTAATGATTCTTATTTTTCCTTCTTCCTTACCACATGTATTTTACTTGAATATAATCAAAGCTATGACTCTAAATGCATAATCAGTAGAATATTAAGGAGAGTGGTTAAGAGTTGTGGATACACTCAGAAAAAATGTTTCGTTAGATATGTAGGATCTAGTCCTTTCACAGGCATAGACATGATCTCTCTCCTCCTACTACACTGTTTCATTAACAGAAGCCCCACAATGTGCCATTATGCTTATCGTGCCATTTTTAGTTGACCCTGTAACAGGCGCTCAACCTTCAAAGTTTTAAGGCAAAGCCCCTGAGCTGAGAGTATTCCTGAGCTTTTTCAGTTTGCTGAACCATGGATAAAGGTTTAATCTGATGTCAATTCCCCAAGATCATTCAGATCAGTTACTTCACAGAACAATCTAAATGTTCTGAGGGAATTGACATCAGATAAAACCTTTCTCTACTGCTCAGCTAACTGACAGAGAAACCCCCGTTCAAAATACTGTATAAAGAAATGGCTAGGTTTTCAGTTTTACAGTTTATGTTTGAAATTTCAACTGCCAGTCACAGAACAACCTGATGACCTCTCACAGTTGAAGAACTGTATTCGTTTCAGCTTAAACAGGAGGTCAGTGATGGACAAAGGGAGAGAGCGATACCCATCTAATATCTGAACCTCAGAATGGTCACAAATTAAGTATAAATCTAATCTGGCTTTATTTTTATTTACAGTAACATTTCAATGAGTTTGGCACACCATGATAATGCTTTTCCACATGTTCAACCAACCAAATTCTTCTTTTTCCTTAATATTCCTGCACATATGCTGCAACATGCTTCAATTTTATTAACATAGGTCCACATTCTGTTCTCTAAAACTGCATTAATCTGGGCTACCTCTGTTGACATGGGTAAAGTTACTCTAGGCTCATGCTGGTTATACAGAATTTAATTTCTCCCAATGTGTTAATTAAAAGAAGACAGGAGTCATTTGCCGGTTCTTCACAACAAAGGAGCAGACATTTGTCATGCGATCGGCCCCCTGAAAGCATTCTACAGCCGTGCCATGACACACATGCACAGCTGCAAAGTGCTTTAAAAGTGGCCAATCGCATGACAAATTAACAGTCATCAAATGAGGGATCAGATAAAGATGCTCCACTTTGGAGCACCTGTTCCTTAGAATTTATTTGTGGTGGGATGCCCTGGGGGTTGTCCACAGGAAGGGAGCAGGGACGGGAAGTGAGCTGCAGGCTACGGCTTGCCTGGCCTGAGCTAGAAGGGGTGTATGGGTGGATTGGAGCCCCCCTGCCTTGCCCCGCTCTAACCCCTCCAGTCCAGCTCAGGTGGGGTAAGCCCCAGCCTGCAGCTCACTCCCCCTTCTCCCTCCCTACCTGCAGATAGCACCAGACCTGGGAGGGGAGCAGGGAGGGGGCAGGGCTGAGGGAGAGAGGTGACTCTTCCACCGCAGGCAGGCTCCCTAGGAGCCTGCAGCCAAGCTCCATTCCCGTCCCCCAATACAACAGGCAAATGTCTGTTGAGTCAGGGAGGGGGGCACTCAAACTCACAGTGCTTTATGTACAGTGCCATGAGTTAGAGCAGGGGCCACATATCTGTCAGTGCCCTCAAGGACCAAGACCCACTTAAGTCCCATTTTGAGGGCTGAAATAATATATAGGCCATGCACCACCCATCTGCGCAGAAGTGAAGCTACCTTTAGGGGGAAAAAATGTAGACCTACTTTTTATTACAATGGTAGATTTCTTATCCTATAAGACCACTGCCTCCTACTCTGCTTAACAGTAGAAGAACTTAGTATTACACATGAAATAATATTCTTAGCAAGTAAGAGACACAAACAGTCAAAATACAGCAGAAATGCCACCTATGTGCATATCACATCTTCATCATTTCCCTGTCTGCGCACACAAGGATTTTTATTTCCAGGCTTTGTGCAGTGACTCTGAAAACAGCCACCTGTGCACTTGCCATCATCCCCAAATGTACAGAAGTGTATGAAGAGCTCTGTGACATGTTGCATGCCACAATGATGGCCAAATTAATGAGAACTGCAAGAGAGAGGCCTGCTGCTGTGTTGATTGTAGTCATGTGGAGGACCTGACTTCATATGCTTCTGGTAAAGCAGGCATTAACTGTAAGACTGTCAAAATGATTTGCCAGTGTATTACTTTTCTCAAAGCTAATTACAACTCTGTTTTTACTACAGACTTTTCCTTACCATTAGCCTCGACATGAGCAAACATTTTATACAACCCTTGGTCAAATAAGCTAGATCTTCAACTGCAGTATGTGTGCTACACTCTAAACCTCTGATGAGCTCATCTCTGGAAATGGTCAGACACAGCTTGGAATAGTTCACTTTCCATTTCTTACCATTAAATGAACACAATGTCTAAGTACTTTTTTTTAAAAATACCGTATTATTATCTTTATTATCAATTCTTTCCTAAGCATTGGTAGGAAAACGTAAGTGGAAGGTTGGAATCACTTTAACTGGAAACAAAGGGAGATTTTACAGGGAGGAGGATAGAAATGTACACAGCCAATATTTGCATCATTACACTCCAGCAGTTCCTCCAGCAGCTCAGGCACTGAATCCTGCAACCAAGTGTGAAGGAGCTGGGCCCCAGAGAGTGCCTCCCTCTTCTCAAGGCACCGCCTGGAGATAAAAACCTGTTCCCACACTCCTTTGCCCCCCACTGCCCCAAACACACATGCAAGCGCGTGCACACACACAATCACACGCGTGCGCGCGCGCACACGCACACACACACACACACACACACTTATGCAGGTGCACACAGTTATGTGCATGTACACATACACATACAAACTTATGAATGCACACACGCTTATGCGCACACATGCACACAATTATACATATGCACACACACTTGCATGTACATATATGTGTGCCCACATACTTATGCACACACTTACACACACTTCTGCATGTGCACAAAAATGTACTTATGCATGGACACACAAGTGCTTACACATGCACACACTTATGTGTGCCCCCACTTGCATGCACACACACTTACATGTGCACACATGCATGGGCACACACACTGACACACCTACACATGCATGCACATGTAGGTGCATGCACACTTGTGTGCACACAAGCGCACCCATGCAGACACAACCTTATGCACATACACACCCACTTCCACATACACACACATGTGCATGAGCACACCCACTTACACACATGCAGGCATGCAAACACACATGCATGCACACACCCAATTCCACATGCACACTCATGTGTACACACCCACTTCCACATGCACATGCATGCAAACACACACATGCACACACTCAGGTGTGCACACACCCACTTCCACATACACACTCATGTGCTTAGGCACACGTGTACATGTGCATGCACATGCACACTTCCACATGCACACTCATGTCCACATGCACACACGTAGACATGTGCATGCACACCCACTTCCACATACACTCACGTGTGCACGCACACACTTCCACACACACTTCCACATACACACACACTTAAGCGCAGCGCACCCCCCTCCCGGCCAGGGTGCGCGGCACGGCGCTGCAGAGGCGCCCCGCACTGCCCCAGCGCCCCCCTCACCCCGGGGGCTGCGCTCAGGGGCGCCGGGCACTCACTCACCTCGGCGCGT
>NW_005842245.1:210978-219757 GCF_000455745.1 Alligator sinensis | reverse complement strand
GCTGAGGCGATTCGGGCCGCTGGCGGGTCCCGGCGCCAAGGTGAGCCGGGCGGGCTGGCGCCGGCAGCTCACACGCCCTGCTGCAACCGGACCCACCCCCCTAAGCCAACACAGTCCATGTTAAGCCCCTAAGTTTATTCAGCTCGGTGAGTGAATGCAGGCGCGCCGTGACTTACACACACGCACGCACGCAGTGCATAGGGACACGCACACACTGTATATGGAGATACACACAGTGCATACGGTCATACACCCAGTGTATAGGGACACACACAGTGTATAGGGACACACTGTATACGGGGATACACATAGTGTATATGAGGACACACAGTGTATATGGTCACACACAGTGTGTAGGAACACAGTGTATATGGACACTGTATATGGGGACACAGTGTATAGGGACACACACTGTATATGGGGACTGTATATGGGGACACACAGTGTATAGGGGCACACACACAAGGTATATAAACACACATAGTGCATATAGACACACATTATATATGGCCATCCCCACAATGTATATGGGGACACACACATACAAGGTATATGAAAGACAGTGCATATAGACACACACAGTGTATATGGGGTACACACACAAAGTATATGGACATACACACTGTATATGGGCACACGCTGTATACGTGGGCACACACACACAGTGTATAGGGACACACTGTAAATGGACACCGTGTATAAGGGAACACATACACACATACAGTATATATGGACACACAGCGTATAGGGACACAATGCATGTAGACACGCACTGTATGTGGGCACACACGCGGTGATGAGGGGGACACACAGGCACTGTGTACACACACACACGCACACTGTACATGGGGACGTGACACTGAGATCCCTAGGAGCGAAGGAGGGCGCCTATCTCCAGTCCCCGAGCTCCTCTCCAGACCTCTGTCAACAGCGAGGCGCTCAGGCAACCGGGCTGCAAAGTGAGGTCCCCGCTAGAGCTCTTCACAACAGGAGACGTAGCGGGCGGGCATTTCAGCACCCCGGACAGCGGCCGCGAGAGCCTCGCACAATCCGGCACCACTGAGCATCAGGATTTATCAGAGAGGGAGAGAGAGCGAGAAATTCAACTGTCCCGGTTGATACGTAGATTTTTAAGGTCAGGAGGGGCCATTTTGATCATGTAGCTAAAGATCAGGTCATAGAAACTCACCCAGCCATTTCTGCGAAAAGCCCATGCTTTCTGTTCCAGCTACATCATACTGTGAAAAGGACAGAGCAGTCGAGATGTAAAGATTGCAAGGGATGGAAAAACCCAACACCTCCCTTGGTAAATTCTCTCAATGGTCAATCACCTTCACGATTAGGAAGGCGAGCCTTGCTGCTGCTCTCAATTTGTCAAGCATCAGCTGCTAACGGTTATCAGCTGCCATGGATCAATTCACCCCCGTTGCCTGGTGAAGCACTAAGAAGTTTCCAATCTAGTCATCAGAATTCATATTTGGTTATATTAACATTGTCTAATCTTGCCTTAAAACTACCCGGAATCTGTTCTTAACTACAGACAAAAAAACCACCTAATGCTGAACAAATGATGATTCAGTTACCTCCAGGAGGGGAGTACTGTAAATCAAGGTTTCCAACTGGGACAATTAAGGCAGAAATTTTTAAGAAATGCAAAAGGCTGGAATCACAAGGGCAAAGTTAGTTCCTGATGTGAATTCAGATCTATAGTCATTCTGCTTGATCATGGTCCTTCTCAGAGCACTTCTCTCCCTTGGGTCCAAGAGCCATCCTGGCTGAGTGAAGTTACTGAGAAAAGTCACTCTGTGATTGGGTTAGAAGGCTTTTCATCAATAATGGCTCCCACTCATTCAAACCTAAAATGGAGTTTAGGATCTGTGAAATTCAGGAAGTTGCTGTTGTGGAGTTCGTGGAAAACAAAGGCTAAATCAGGGATGATTATATGAAGGATGCAGGATCATCATGACAGATGTTCACTCCTAAAAAACTGAGAGAAGGGGAAATGGAACTTCATTTTTTCTCTGAAATAAACAGGAATGAATGCTTTCCTTTTTAGGTAAGGGAGATCAGCTGTGACAGTTCTGGGGGACCAAAAATTGCTGAAGGAGGGGTGAGGCACAATAACACATTGTGTAAACCTTCAAAAAAAACCTTTCCAACTCTCCCATGGGAGTTAAATCTAGATTTCAAGCAAGTCATTGATTCAGGACTAAATATTGTGCCTGCCAGGAGATAGCAAAGTAATCTTGGAAACAAAATTCCATATTTGGGAAAGAAGAAGAAAACTTTTCTTTGATAGTTATTAAACCAAACAAAACAGTAGTTACTGGAAACAGCTCTGAAGCTGGAGATGTTAGAAGTAGCATTTGGTGAAGATAAATGAATGAGCCTGGTGGAGGTAAGATAGCAAAAGTGAATGATGACACAGTTCACCATCATTTATGGTGCTTCTGTGTACAAGATGTGTCAATATTGGTGTTTGTTCTATATGCACATAGACTAGCTATATGTGATAAACTTTGGAATATTGCAAAAAATGTAAAACACTATGAAAAATTCATCAAATGCATATGTAAACCTGTCAGAGGTACATGATTGCATATTCTTCCTGTCCACCCTGACAGGTTATCAGAAGCAATGGTAGAGTTGAATTTTTTTATTAGAAATCTCTCCGCTATACATATGGACACTCCCAGACAAATTCAGGAAAATCCTCAAAAAAAAATAGCCCTGGCCAACACCAGCAGAAATGACAGATGCCAGAGAAAATAATGTATTATTTCAGGGTCTCTATCATTTTTAGTTTACTATGAAAATTTATACATTCTAAAATTCATAAAAGCTAAGCTTATTTCTTCTTAGATGAAAAGCTTTTTATTTTATTCCTCCCTCCCCCTGCCCCTTCCAGCCCCCCAACAAACTGGAATTCACAACATACTGTAGTAAATAAATGAGTTGAGGCTCTAAAATCCCAGGATAACTTAAAATATGTGCAGTAATATAAGTTAATAACACTTCATAGTGCATTTTTCATCAGAGACACAGTTATAATCTCCTTTATACAAGTTGTCCTAACAACAGCCTGAAAGCAGCAGACTCTGCTATGCCAATCATGCTGGTCACAGATTGTACTGTGAAGTCACAGACCTCTTTACTGAAGGTCTTCTGGAGCGTGTCCCAATACTAAAACATGACTGTTGATATGGTAGCAGCCAAATCAAATCTGCTGTGGCTTCATACTCACAGGTCACCTTGGTATACAGATGGTCTGAGAGATGAAGCATGGAAGAAGATGGTTAAAGTGCTGATGGCAAAAGTCATGAACTGAGTTGGGCCAATTGCAAGAAATAATGTATGAAATCTCCTGCTGTGACTGTTTAGAAACAGTTTCTTTGCTCCTACTTGTCATTCACAAATTCCCAGTTAGAGGACCCAATTATAGTTACAAGCATTTCTGCTTAAGTCTTTAATGTCTCTCTCCTAGAGTATAATCTAGTATTTTGTTATTGTGATATAGTATCATTTTACTGTGCAGATAAGATTGCTGTAACTTGGGGACAGAATTCCTGGAAGATCTTCTGTCCTTGAACTTCTGGTCAGGCAATAATAATCAATGGTTAATCAGCTCAAAAGTATTGTGTATTGTATTTTTATGCTGAGATTACTGGAGAAATAGTTGCATTCAATTTAAATCAGACTTGGAAATATGCATTATGTTCTGTTTATTTATACTGCAGTAGCACTGATGAACCTCAGTTGAAAATCATGGCTCTGCTGTGCTATAAAAACAGAAGAAAAATGGGCTGCTGCTCCAAAGATCTTACAATTTAAGTAGGTAAGATAACTTGATAAGAATAATGCATTTACTATGTGAGCAGCATTTGTTTTATGGTGTTCTTAATTATTCATTTGCTTGCTTTTAAATGCTTTGGTTTTATAAATGACATGATGGACATGTACAGTGATGATACTCTGATAACTGTACTATAACAAGGCATATGATAAGAGGTCAATAGATTGTGCCTTATATGCATTATGAAGTGTTTTCATGTTGATGCTTATTCTCTAGTGACCGCTAATGATTCCTAAAATACATATAGTGTAAAAGAGATGCTATTGTGATAGACACTAAATAAGTGGTTAGACAGACTAAAGGACATGCTAAGAATGGTTCTAAACTGCTTTCAGAAGAAGTGCAGTGCATCTAAAATATGTTTAAGCAGGTCCTGAGGTTCTGAGCACAAACAAAGCAACAGAAGACAAAGGAGAAACACATTTGGGGAAAAATAGAAATAAAATTGAGGCAGAGATTGGTTTACAAATAAGGAATAAAAAAAAAAGCAACCAGAATTACCTGGAATTCTAGCAAAACCCCCTCCAAATTATGCTAAATGTTTATGTCCTCTAGAAATCATTTTCTAAGGTAATCTTCCCACCCATTCCCAAGTCACTTGTAGATACAGGACATCATGCAATTCCATTTAGTACTGTTTAAATAATGTACCCAAAAGGATTCAGATAATCAAAATTTAGATGCCATTTTTCTGTGAAACAGAGAGAATGCAGGGAGAACAAAATATAACCATATATAACTGCTGTCTGTTTCTTACTGACTGTAGATCAGTGCTAATAAGAGTCTTACACTTGTTCCAAATGATTCAAGAAAACTGATCTTACTGAAACAGAGAGAGACAAAGTAGATGAAGGAAAGGCTTGCTTTTGTATATAGATCTGGGCAACATATAAGCCCTTAGGTTACTATTCCTAAAAGAATCCCCCTAAGGCATCCCTATCACCTAGTGCAGTGGTTCTCAACCTTTTTAGACTCTAGGCACCTTTAGTTGGACTCAAGACACCCCTTGCAAAATGCCAGCTCTTAGCTTTCACTTGTTTTTTGACCACAGGCAAATACAAGAGCAACTTTTCTGTTGCAAAGCACGCAGAAAAACCACAACAGGTCAGAATGTTTTTGACACTCTGAATTCCTATTCAAAATCTCTGGGTATATCTTGTGACTCATGTCTAGGTGTTGACACAGCTAATAGTGCTAATATTGTGTAGTACCCTAGAAGAGTGTTTCTCAATCCATGGGTCATGACCCAAAAGTGGGTCACAAAAATATATGAAAGGGTCATAAACAAACTTTAAAAATGTATGCTCCTTTAAAGGAGCAAAACATGAGAAATTGGGTTTTCCTTGCAGGCTGGCAGAGTTCCCTCTGAAAGGGGCTGCTTGGGGCTCCCTATGCCACACACACCCTTGTCCCACACACTGGAGGACTGTGGCCTGGGGGTGAGGGGCAGTGAGTTAGGAGTGAGAGGCACTAGGTTGGGACTGGCCACTGATATTTACAAATGGGTCCTAGTACAAAAAAGAATCACAGCTCTAGAGTACCCTGAAAAGGATCTTTTAGCATGCTGGTTGAGAATAATTTCCTTAGTGAGAGAGTCAATGATTGCTAAGTTCTATTGTAAACTGTATTTTGCAGACCAATTTCTGTAGAACATTCTAACTATTGTTGAGGGATTAAGGGAGCAGAAACCCTGCCCATATAGTCAAAAATCTATCAGAAACAAACAAGCTAAAGGCCCTGCTACATATTCAAATTAAAGTTGGACAAAAACCAGCTATACAGTTGTTAGACATGCATAAGCACTAAGTATATAGCTGGTTGACTCTTTTTGTAGCTGGCAAGTCATTTTTATTATGTAATAATTACTTTGCACATGTGGCTGGTCTATTTTTATAATGTGATTAACCAATTAATAGTGTGATAATTACTTTGCACTTATGGCAGGTTTAAATTTATTGCATGATTAAGCAGTTAATTGCATAATATATGTAACGTATCAGGCACCTTATATTTAGCATTATCTTCCCCTCAGCAGAGGACACTGCCAACTACCAACACTGTATAGCCCACTTGAAAAAATTAGCCCCATTGAAGTCAGCTAGAGTTTTGTTATTGACATGAATAGGGCCAATACTTCATCCCATAAGTTTTGAAAAGCATCATCATAGAATGTGGTAAGCAGGGAAAAGAACATATGCGATTCAGCATGTACATCACATTTCTCAGCAAACCCATGAGGAAATTCCTCCAACTTGAGACTGCATTATGTTAAGCTGCGGTGGTGCAACCCCAGCTGGCAGAGGGCCCTTGGGGTCAGCCTGCCAGCCTGGAGCTGCTCTGCCCTGGCTCAACATGCTGCAGAGAGGTTGGCTGGGGCAGGAAGGTGTGACAGTGCAGGGCTAGCTGGCAGGCAGCCCCACACTGTAGCACCCTCATGCCCCAGCCAACCCTGGTCACTGACTACACATGCATTGTGGTGGAGTAAATAACTGCCATAGGATAGTACTTGTGTTGGGCAGTACTATCCTATGACAGAGTTAATTATTTTACTCCAGTCTAATAGTGTCACATGTGTAGAGGGTGACTTTACTGTGAAGCTAATTAATCAATTCCACAGTAAAGCACACATGTAGATGGCCCCACTGACATCCAGCAATCAATCTTGAGGGTGAAAAGTCTTCTAGATCCAGTGACTGAGCCAGTCTGAACGAAATCTAGCAACCTTAAATTTAAAAAATGGAGAAAATTAATCAAAGTGTGTTCCTTTATTTAGTAAGTTCATCTTATAATAGAAGATATTTTGGTTATCATAATGAAAAGAGATATTATTGGCTGACTTTTTTCCAAAGAACTCAGAGATAAATATTTGAAAAGCAAATTGAATCATGCCAAGCCCAGTAAATCTACTAGTAACACTACTGTCTAATTTTTAATATAATTATGCAGTTAGGCAAAAAACAACTTCATAAGGCCCTTCATGGAGTAGAAGGTTAAGCATTTAAGTTAGTTGAATCTGACCTAGCATTTTAGCTTCATGATAAAAGACCAATTTGAAATTGATTTTATATCACCATTGATTATTACAACAATGTAAGACTTCATCCAAAGTCTATCAAAGGCTCAGATGAAGCATCTGTCAAAAAAAACATTTAGAGTAAATGGACGTTGCTCTTTTTTAAAGTTGTATTTGTATTCAAGGGAATGGCATTTAGTAGCCATTAATTGTCAATTACGGAAGTATTCTGACCTTGATTCCTACTGAATGTGGAAAATGAAACCACAAACCAAACCACATAGATTTAAAAAATTGAATTCTGTTCCTTGTTACATTGTTTTGAAAGTGTTTGTTAGTAAGATATCTGCTCTTTCACTACTCTCAGAACTACCATAAATCCTTTCTTAACCAAAAAACTTAATGGTGAACAACCCCATAGGCTGCGTCCAGACAAGTGCAGCCGTGAGGTATGTGACATCGCGGGCACATCTGTGGCGCCACATACCACACATTCAGCTGTTCTCCACGCTGCAAGGGAGCAGTGTGGGGGGGGAGTTAACCCCTGGCTATCCAATAGAACCAAACTTTCACACATTGACAGCTGGTTTATCTACCACTTTTCTACTGATGTAACTGTTTTGATTAGGATTTTGGACCTGGTTCATTTGTTTTTTAGCGTTATATCAATGTAGCTAATTTCCCTTTCCCCATGAAAATAAATTATACCAGTATGACTGCAACCACACTCAATAGTATATACTACTATAACTATAATTATATAGTTAAAGCAGTACAGTTTGCATCCATAAAAGGAGTATGAGCAGGAGAAAGATTAGATCCAAAATGGAATGGAGGAAGGAAGACCCAGGGAACTATAGGCCAGTTAGTCTTACCTCGATCCTGGGTAAGCTTTTTGAGAGAATTATCCTGACGCATGTCCACGAGGGGCCAGCAGGGGAGGGTTTGCTTAGGGGCAACCAACATGGGTTCATTAGGGGCAGGTCCTGTCAGACCAACCTGGTGGCCTTCTATGACCAGGTCACAAAATCCTTAAATGCAGGGGTAGCAGTGTACATAGTCTTTCTGGACTTCAGGAAGGCCTTCGACACTGTCTCTCACCCCATTTTCATTAAAAAACTAGGGGACTGTGGCATCGACCCCTACATAGTCAAATGGGTCACTAACTGGCTGGAGGACCACACCCAGAGAGTGGTAGTGGATGGGTCATTTTCAAACTGGAGGGATGTGGACAGTGGGGTCCCCCAGGGCTCGGTCTTTGGACCTGCGCTGTTCAACATCTTCATAAGTGACTTGGATGAGGAGGTAAAAAGCACCCTATTCAAATTTGCCGATGATACTAAAATGTGGGGGGGGATGTGGGCATGCTAGAAGGGAGGAATAGGCTGCAATTGGACCTAGACAGGTTACAGGGGTGGGCAGATGAGAACAGGATGGGTTTCAATGCTGACAAGTGCAAGGAGATGCACCTGGGGAGGAAGAACCAGCAGCACACCTACAGGCTGGGAAACTCCCTTCTTGTCAGTGCAGAGACAGAAAAGGATCTTGGAATCATTATTGATGCCAAAATGAACATGGGCCGACAGTGTGGGGACACAGTCAGGAAGGCCAACCACACCTTGTCATGCATCCACAGATGCATCTCGAGCAGGTCCAAGGAGGTTATCCTCCCCCTCTATGTGGCACTGGTCAGGCCGCAGTTGGAGTACTGCATCCAGTTCTGGGCACCGCACTTCAGGAGAGATGTGGACAGCATTGAGAGGGTCCAGAGGAGGGCCACTCGCATGATCAGGGGGCAGCAGGGCAGGCCCTACAAGGAGAGGCTAAGGAACCTGAACCTGCTCAGCCTCCACAAGAGAAGGCTGAGGGGGGATCTAGTGGCCTGCTACAAACTAGTCAGACGGGAGCCGCAG
>NW_005842245.1:186692-206135 GCF_000455745.1 Alligator sinensis | reverse complement strand
CAGAAAAGGATCTTGGAATCATTATTGATGCCAAAATGAACATGGGCCGACAGTGTGGGGACACAGTCAGGAAGGCCAACCACACCTTGTCATGCATCCACAGATGCATCTCGAGCAGGTCCAAGGAGGTTATCCTCCCCCTCTATGTGGCACTGGTCAGGCCGCAGTTGGAGTACTGCATCCAGTTCTGGGCACCGCACTTCAGGAGAGATGTGGACAGCATTGAGAGGGTCCAGAGGAGGGCCACTCGCATGATCAGGGGGCAGCAGGGCAGGCCCTACAAGGAGAGGCTAAGGAACCTGAACCTGCTCAGCCTCCACAAGAGAAGGCTGAGGGGGGATCTAGTGGCCTGCTACAAACTAGTCAGAGGGGACCAGCAGGCATTGGGAGAGTCGCTGTTCCCCCGAGCACTCCCAGGAGTGACTAGAAATAACGGTCACAAGCTGGCAGAGAGTAGATTCAGACTAGAAATCAGGAGGCACTACTTCACAGTCAGGGCAGCTAGGATCTGGAACCAACTTCCAAGAGAACTGGTGCTGGCTCCTACCCTGGGGGTCTTTAAGAGGAGGCTGAATGAACACCTTGCTGAGGTCGTTTGACCCCAGTGCTCTTTCCTGCCATGGCAGGGGGTCGGACTTGATGATCTGTCAAGGTCCCTTCTGACCCTACAAACTATGAAACTATGAATGGAAAGAGGAGGAAGCACTCAAAATCCACACTCAATGGTTACAGTTTCAGATAATTTCTTATGCAATTATATTTACAAATACTGAGTTGCAGTTATTTATGTTTAGATTTTGAGCCTATATAGTGTGTTAAGTGGTTTAGAGAAGGGCAAGGAAGAAAACCAGGTGGGGAAGGAGGGAGGGCAGCAAGGAAAGACAAGGGAAAGCATAGCCATTTGCTTCACAGTAGCTGCTGGAGCAGCATTCCAGATGATTGTTAATGGTCTCACATGTCAAATGGCACTCACTGAAAGAAGCAAGTCTTTTTGATGTGAACTTACGAATGTGGCATTAAAAAGAAAAATAAAAACAACAACAACAACAACAACCACTTTTGCCAGTAAATGTATTTTAATGCTTAGGGGAAACCTTATTTCCAGGAAGAGACCAAACTTTCTACGTTTCTTTTATTGTTTTTGAACAACTTCTTCTAAACACAAGCCATAAGTCAACACAGTCAGGATGTCTTTCAGATATCCTCATAATAACTATGCTTTTGGAACCAGAGCATTTAGGAGGTGGAGAGGTGGGGAAGTGCTAGTTCTTTTTTTTCCCTTCCAGAAGCATTTGCATTGATGTTTCAAGCTATGGGCCAGATCTTCAGCTGGTATAAAGTAACTCCATTGAAATCAATATATTATATATACACTATCAATCACTATACTGATTTACACCAGCTGATGATCTGGCCTTGTAATTATGCAACAGTCTCTGGTGAATAGCTTGCGTCTCTGTCACAAATGGGGATTGTATGCCCAGCTTTGCCACAAAGATTTTTTCCTAAACAGCTTGAATAGTAACTTTATCTAGATGGCAAGGTAAGCAAAATCCCTATCCCTTTTAAGGGATACGTAATTCCTGACCCTTCTTATAGACATTCACTCTCCTTGTGGAGAGAGCACTAGGAGGAGGAGAGTATTAGGCTGTTTGGTAGAACAAACTGCAAATTTAGTGGAAGGTTTTACAAGTCTTCCGCTGGAATCTGAGGGCCCTATTCTGAAGGGACTGGGGGTTAAAATGATGCAAGTCAGAAAGGTTAATGATTTTCCATAAGGGATATGCATCTACAGGATCCGAGTTTTGCATGTAAAAGGTAGTAAACTTCTCAGTTGGAGGCATAGGTATAATTCTAGACATTCTCGGTAAACAAATGGTTAGCAACCAGATAATCCAAGAAAGCAGCAAAACAAATTACTGACACCTCCTAGTGCCAGATGGTCAGGGCAGGTACTTGTTCAGGGGTCCAGTGACCTAACAATTTGGAATTAAAGGGGATTGGGAGAAGGCAGCACCTAAACAAAGTAGAGAATAGTTTTAGATTACCTTGTGTCCACTGCACTGAAGAAATAACCTTTTCTTCCTTATCCCCTTACATGAAGATGGGGCTTTACCCATAGAAGTAGGTTAATATTGGGGGTGGGGAGGTCTGATTCCAGAGAGTTCTCAGATCTGGTCCTTGATAGTTGAAGCCTAGTTAAACAATATCCCTAACTTCTTGTCTTTCTTCCTGTGACTATTTCCACTATATTGGGCAAGTAATTTTCCTACTTGTGCCCTAATTACCCTGTCTGAAGAATAGGGTGGCCATCATAGCGGACATTCCAGTTTTCTGCTACTCTGTCCTCTATGGATACAAAACCCAACACCTTTATGTCCGGACATAAAGGTATCCAGTTTCATATCAATAGAGGACAGAAGACAACTGCACTGTCCTCTATGATTGCCACCCTACTGAAGAACAGACCTGCCTACCTGGCAGGTTGGTTAATGAGCTCACTTAATCAAGGTTGCTATGTGCTGTTGATCCTCATTAAGAAGACCAGAACTCAGAACCAAATCCATTTCACATTCCTTTCAGACAGAAATGAGTTTTAGTGGGGAATGCAGCTACCCTACATGCTTCCTTAGCTTAAAGTTACACTAAAAATAAGTGATGACTGATACTGGCTTACCTATCTGAATATGGAGCCAATTTATAAGGCTCCCAAGGTATTTGTGTGGGTTTCTAAACCATGGAAACTAGGAAATATCTGTAATTGACTCAAGCCCACAGAGACCTGCAATTGTCTGTTCTGATCTACTGTATACAAAATTTTAAGTGTGGTATTTCATTCTAGGTGCTGCATACTGTGTGTCTGCTGGTAGTATGAAAAGAAAATACATTATAAAGGACTGTAAAGGATATTCTATAGCAGAAGGAAACTGTGACTAAATAGAAGGAAAAATATCTAAAAAAATGAAGCCAGATTCAATGACTTTTACAAATCTTTCTCCAAACAGACAAAGGTACAAAGAATCTGAACCAGTATATTCAAAGAAGACTTGGTACATTTCTATCATGTTATAGATGTACAAGAAAATAATTAACAATTTAAGAGGGAGAGTAAAGAAAAAGACTCAGGACCAGAGCTTTTACTTATTAGTTGTATCCTTTATTAGAATCTTGATTGTAAACACTGAACAAGAAAAGGGCACAAATTTAATTTTGGAAAAATGCACACAAAAGTCAAGAGAAAAAACATTGTCAACAGGAACCTAGAAAATATGACTCAGACAGTCACAAGTACGGAAGTAGCTACAGTGTGAATGACAAATGAAAAGAAAAAATCAATAGGATCTTCTGAAGAATGTACCATAAGAATAGATGTATATGTGCATGCCAGAAAGTTTAGTATTTTGTGTATGACAAACAAAATCTATAGAGATATCCAATTTCTCTACAGAGTAGAAAGTAATGTCCCATTCCATAACATTTGCTAATGACTTTGAGATAAACCAGCTTTGATGCCTTTGGCATCTTAACTTTAGGGCTAGGTGGAAACATTGAGAAAGCATGAGGTGGACTGGATCTAAGTTATTCAGTTTTCTTTAAGTAGTGTAGTTTAGATTAGCAGCAAACAGAACACACATTCATACTGAGTTGGGGAGTGGGGGGCAAACCTTGGACTGGGTTCTGCCATTTTTAAACCAGTCTATGCGTGCTAAGCTTCTGTTCTGTTATGGTTATAGACTGGTTTTGTATGCTGACTTTTTGTTCTGTTATGGGTTTAGACTGGTTTCCAAGCACTTATATCACTAAAAGTATAATTTCTATACCTGGCCTTGATGGGATTTCTAAGGGTTTGGAATACATTCATGTTCTTTATATACTAGATATACCCTTTCATACTTGCTAAACCCTCACAAATTGAGAGGAGCTGTCTTATTCTGAATCAAGGGCAGATATACAATAGTTAATATTGAAACTTTCATGTGCATCAAATCCATTATTTCCATTAAGAATATATAATTAAAGCAAAAATAGAATATTATTGAGATATAGAGCTGGTAAGAATATTCCTGTATTCAGAACAAGACTTTTTTTTTCTGGAATGCATTGGTTTTGATGAACTTCTGTTGGAAAAAAATTAAGTCAATTATGGAATTCCCAGACAAAATATGGGGCACAACCAACTCGCCAATAGCTCAGTAGTTAGGGTGCTACCTGGCAGATGAGAGAGCCAGGTTCAGGTTGCTCTGCCCAATTCAGAACAGAGAGTTGAATTTTAAAATATCATGAAAGTCCGAATAACAGGCCATTGCTATTAGGGCTTGGGCTTCTATAATTTCTTTCAAAGGTCCCATTTTATGTGGCAAAATACATTTTCATTAGAACTAGGAGTTGAACCAGGGCCTCCCAGATGTCATGTCCTAGCCATTATTCTGCAGGTGGTCAGCTCAGTTTCAATAAAAGCACAAGTAAAACAATCAAACGTGTTTTAAAAATAATAACCAGAAAGACACCTCACCAAAATGCTAAAAGCAATACTTGTTTCTGTATGCTCAGATTGTTGATCTTATCATCATACTTATTCAAGAAATTTCAGAACCCCCTTATCATCAGGTTGGTTTGTTTTTTTAAACAGATAAGGCATTTCCTTTAGCACTGACAGCACTTGGAATGTACACTCATTTCTCACAAAATGCTGCTTCCCTCTCAGTTACAGGGATATCCCATAGGATTTTCATTTCCAAGGTGGGGGAGGCACAAGAGAGGCTCAGCTTTCATGGGTTGTTGCTCAAAATCTTTTCTATATAAGTGCTGGGTTGATCAGTGGGTGCATGTTGTTTTGCATCTGGTATATGAAAACATTGCTCATTTGTGCCCCTTCACCAAATTCTTTGTTAAGATGAGGTTTAACATTGCACTTCTGAAAAAGGTAAATGCATATAGGGTACAAGTTCCTGTTAATCAAGAATTATTTCCCTGCCATCGTATTGTGTACTAGAGGTGACAGAGCCCTTACAATGCATGTAAAATCATATTAAAGCCTTTTGCTCTTCTTTATTATTACCCTGAGTCTTGGATTGATATCAACACACCATCATGTTAACGTTTTATACCCACTTTGGTGTCTCAATCTTTTTTCAGGATAAGTGTAAGTAGTTAATGACACACATAATAATATTTCACAAGAAGCTACTGAGACAGATTTTGTCCTATGCTATGTCTACAGCCCAAAGGAGCTGTTCAGTGGTAATGAATGAGGCAACTGAAGATTCCCTTGATGTGACAGAAGCATAGGAGAACATGCCAGAGGTGGGTAGGGTCATGGCAGGAGCAACCAGCACTCCAGCAATCCCTGGACCACATAACATATAATTGTGGATCATTATAAACTGCTGTCATTTAGTGTGTCCTGAGGCCCTCTATTCTATTGTTCTGACAAGTTTCTCCACCCCTTTTTTGTGAAGTAACCAAGCAAACTACTGTTGCTGGAGATCAAGGAAAGGGAAGAGCTTCTTGTACTTGTCACTTTTTTATTCCTCATGCCCCCCATTTACTTGCAGCAGCAAGCATGATGGGAGCAGTTACTACTGTATCATGTAAGACTGTCCTCCTGTTCACTCATTTCACTATGAACACTGTACTTTGTGAATATGTACTCATTGGGCGCCTCTACACTTGCTATTATCATGAAGCAATAAACTTCGACAACATGCCATTTTAATGTGTGCCCAAGACCACAGCATGTTCAGCTGGGTCAGAGCAGCCCCAGCTGGCAGGGGGCCCAGGGGTCAGCCTGCCATCCCAGGGCTGCTCTGACCTAGCTCAGCATGCTGCAGATGGCCATGAGAATGCTCTAGTGCAGGTTTAGCCAGCAGGCAGCCCCCACACTGAAGCACCCTCATGCCCCAGCCAACTTGGTCAGCATCTACATGTGCACTGCTGCAAAGTAAAAAACACTGCAGTAGGCTAGTACTTGTATTTACAAATACTAATTTACTGTGGAGTTTATTAGTTTACTCTGTCTTAACAAAGCTGCATGTGTAGACACTGAGACATTTACTACAGAGCTAATAAGGCAACTGCAGTAAACATCCTGTGTAGATATACCCAGTGTGTTTTCCAGGAGCAAAACAGCTATTTCTAGCAAGGGACAAATTAATGAAGGTTTGTTGCCTGGAGTTTTTCTTCCCCATCTTTATTGTGAGAAAAAGGTTTAATTTAAACCATGAAACAGAATAATAGATTCTATGGTGCTTATCCATCTTCCTTGGAAGTACCTACATACCTGGTACATAGGGCTTATCACAGGCAAAGGGAGGATTTTTATGGAAGCCCTTGTTAACATATTAGGCAGTTCATTTCTGATATATTGTACAGTGATTTTTATAGAAAGAAAGGCAGTATGCATTGTGATTGTGGCATTATATAGTATGTTCCTCTAACAAGGTACGATTTCAGCAGGTTTGAGCTGGGCACAATATTTTTATTTATTAATAAGTGCATATTTAAGTGGTGGCACTGATTTGTTGAGTTGTATTGAACTCCTTCCAGTGTTTTATGGGGAAAAACTGAAAAACATCCACAAAATACTCCATTTTTTCCCAAAATGAAAAATCTTAATCATTTTAAAAGTCATCCTGATGTTTATTTAAGTTTTACTTTCAAAAGGCAAAACATTAAAATAAATCCAAGTCATTTAGATACAATTTAAAAGAAAGTGTTTTTTAAATTTAATGTGGGGGCTGGTTTTTAGGAAGAAACGGAAAATGAATGAGATAAATCAATTCAATTTTATTCAGCCAGCAAACAAAAAAAATCAGTTGTTTGTATGGCTCTACCTCAAAGATGGCATGATGCTGAGAAATTGTATCAACCTTCCTTTCATTAAGGTCAACAAGGACTTGTCCAGAGGTTCCCTTCACTGTAGGAAGCCTGTATAGATAGAGACCAGAATCACCACTTCCCCACTAGAATATGTTCTTCCTCCTGCCTCCCATCCCCACTTCTCTTCACTGATTTTTCCTGAGGTCATTAAGCAAGCTACCTTTTCAGCTTCCTTCTTTCTTATTACTGGTCTTTTTCCCCACTTCACTGTCAACAACTCATTTTCTTCTGTTACTTCACAGGAAGATATCTAAAATAAGTGAAAAAAGATAAAAGAAAAAAGAGAGAGAACACAGATAGAAGAATATTTTTTCACAATAAAAAAACTACTGCCTTTCTGACCTCACAGTTCACATGCTCAAGGGAAAATTACAAGACCTCTTCAAAGATGGAGCCTGAGAACAAAAATTCATTAATCTATCGGACACTAAAAACCAAGGATTTAACATACACAATGACTTCATGGACCACTATAATCGACCCAATACTTGCCAATTTTTGCACTTCACAGGTGACAACAACCCTTCTGAGTGGTCTTGTTCTTTCAGGTTTCTACTGCATGTCTCTTTGGTTGGCTACCTGATCATTTCTATTATATGCTGCTTTGGTTTACATATGGAGTTTTACATCAGCCCTTGTTCCATTGGTTATTAAGCTTTACTGTGTCTACTTCTATTCCACAGACCTGAGGAAAGGTACCATAGTACCTGAAAACTTGTCTAAGTGTATCCCAGCTATGCAGCTGGACCAATAAGTTATCTCCCACAAAAATCCTTGCCCCTCTAAAATCTTCCATTTTCTTCCCACTGACCAAAAAAGGAAAAACAAAACAAAACAAAAACACTTTCTTAGGAATTTCTCTAAACTTCCTTTCAATAGGTGAGTAAAGCAGCCTTCCTCACTTTCCCCAATAACTTGTCAGCAATCTCCTCAACTGATCTTAATCAGAGTTTCTCTCTGACCGTACGATGGATAAATCTCTCCTCCAATTAGTTAATGGTTTCCTTTTTTCCTTCTTCTGTTTCCTTCCCCCACTTCATTCTCCTTGACCTCAGTGCAGCTGGAACTCTGAAATTAGATTAGACTGTATCATATGACTCTCTTAGCTAAATAGAAACCACTGTAGTGGTTTGGAAATTTGGATCCAAAAATATGCCTGAATGTTTTTTATTTTTATTCTGATATAGAAATGTATATCAAGGTAGATTTGGCTCTAATATAAATGAAAGCTAAATATGAGCACAATCCAAATAGTATCACCACATGGGGAAGAGTTTCATATTTTTTGGAAGCATTAGCATGCTGAAAACTACATGTCATCTTTCCTTTATTATTGTATGCAAAAAGGCATTCATTCGCCATCACCACATAAAGCAACCTATAGAGGTGAGCTACCACTGAGCTAGCTATATTATAGTTGTCCTAGGGGAACAGAAATGAGAGAATGGAAGACTCCTCCCACAGCAGGACCCGGGGTAGAGACGGCCTGTCTCCACCTGGAAAGCCCTGAAGTCAGGGCGAATTTACCTATTCTAGGGAGAGAAGGGACAGAAGAGCCACGCCAGGACAGAGCATCCACACAGTTTGTGAGCTGCTTTTATTTCTGGCTAAAGTGGCGTGGAAGGAGGATGTCACACAAGAATGTCACCCGACAAAGATAAAAGCCAGCGGCGAGGAAAGAGCTGGGAAGGCACTGCGGGGAGCAGGCTGCAACAGTGCTTCCCATGCCAGGCAAGGACGACAAGCTGCCACCAAGGGACCCAAGGATGGACCCATTGGAGGGGCCCGTGAGCAGTTAAAGAGATGAGGATAGTGTTGAGGGACTGAGGAGCCACAGGCACCGGAGTTGTGAGTGGGGAAGGGCTAAGACCCCACTCCCCTTTTCATTCTTTGTTAATTTTTTCTTTTATAGATTACCCTGAGGTTCCCTAAAACAGGGATTAGGGCCAAGGGCGATGCTCAGGGAATAGGAGCAGCCAGGGTAACACCGTGAACAGCAGTGCAGCCAGGAAAACCCGGCATATCAGCAAGTACAGTCAAACATCTCGAAGAGACCTAGGAGAGGGCAAGATCACTAGGAGCCCTGCAGACAAGGAGGGTCCAGAAGGGAACATTGGAGGGCAAGCCAACTGACTATCAAGTGGCTGTCTTAAAGGCTAGTGCATGGCTGGGGTGTAGGGGAGATGGAACCCCAAGAATACCTGCTAGGAAGTGCGACTGATCCACGAGAGGCTACAAGAGGGAGCCCCACCACTGAAAGGAAAACCCAAGTTGTGGCAGCTGAATTTCGGGGTTTCCCTTGGTGCATGCTCCAAGGCAGCAAGGGAATGCCTATAGGGGACCAGGTGGGCACAATAGTCTAGTAGCAAGACAAAATATTCTAAAGTATGCCTACACTGCTAAGCCAGTCCACAGGTCCACTCTCAACTCCTTGCTCAACACACCGCTAACATAGCATTAGCATTAACCAGATTAGACTATCCTTTAACTAATTTTTACTGTTACTGAGGTCAATAGCAAGTACCCACACAGACTCAAATTTGTAATGTCATCAGCCTGTTTTGAATACCAAGAGTGAAGAGTGGGGTAGCAGCACCAGCAAGAGAACTGAAAAAGATTTACCCCTTCTTCAGTAAGGGCAACCAGATTAGGCAGTATGGTTACCTTAACAGTTCAAGTGATCACCTTTGAACCAGAGAATTGGAAGGTACCTCAAGATTACCTCCTCTGACCCCTTGCATAGTGGCATCATCAGCATCTAGATTATTTATGTCCCACAAACTAGATGTTAGGCCTCACGTACACACCCCTCTCAAAAAAGAAAGTACACACCACAGTCGGCTAGGATAAAGGCACTAGCTGCTAGTTCTGCCACTTAGGTCTGTCCCCCTAAAACACACAGGGAAGGTTTACCTGTTGCAGTTCTTGATACTACTGGACCTGCAGCTGTATACTAAAGCTGTTGCTTCTGCCAGCAGTAAGATGCTAGCAGCTGTTGTTCTTACTATGCAATTCATGTTACTTATACTTCTAATGACAGTTTCTCTGTCCTTTTTGCCACTATTGTCCCTGCTATTGAATTAGCAGGAGAGCTACTTTGCCACTTGCTTTGCCCCTTGGCTGTACTGCTTTTGTATTCACTATGAGTTCCTTTAACGGTGACATTTTTGTGACATCTACAGCAGGGTCAAGTATAGATTCCCTGAGCTCTTTGCAAACACTTAAACCTCTAAGACCAATCAGAACAAAGAAATACATCAAAGTTTACTCAGCCTAATGCTGCTGCTGCCAGACTACATAAACAGGAAAGGCATTTTTTCTACTGGATAATCTTTCTTATCCATTGCCTGAAAACATATATAACCAAGGGAACAGGATAATGATATGTAGCAGAGTAAGAAGATATGTTAAAAGACATGAGGATGAAGTGTTAGGTAGAAATCATAGACAGACAGACAGACAAATAGATAGACAGATAGATAGATTTTCATTAATACAGTTCTATAAAAATAAAGCAACTTTAGGTAGGCTTAGGTGCTGAAGCAGTGTAAAGAGTCCTTAATGTAAAGAGGCCCAGTGTCAACTCCCAATTTAAAGCTTCATTTAAAAACAAAATACAATTCTCTTTTTGTGAAATAATGTTCTGGTTGTGCACTTCTTAAGATAAGGGAAAAGATTAGGAAATAAAAGGCAAGGAACTCCAGGAGACCAAACTGTAAAGCAAGTATAATTTGGAAGATGTTTTTTTCCTTAACAATATCAAGCTTATACTCTTACGCCATGTACAGGGGTTCATTCCTATTGGGGGGAATTTTCCACCACTAAAAGGTTTCTTGGAGAAGAAGCAGTACAGGTGTTCAGCCTGCAACTTCCCCCTCTCTGCTGCTCCTTGTACCTTCCCAAGACTCAAGGATCCCAGGCTGGGAAAACATGGAGCAGAACCTACTTCCGCTTCTTCTCAGGGAGCCTGGAGCAGCATCATAAATCCTCTGCCCACTTAGACCTGGTACCCTGGTCTGAGCAGTAGGCAGGGAGCAAGGAGCAGCTGCTCCAATCATCAACACCTAATGGCCTGGAGTTGAGCAGAGGGAGAAGCCTGCCAACTTTCTCCCCCACCTCCACTTATTCCTCAGATCAGGGACTGCAGTCTGAAAAGTGGATGGGGAGCAAAGAGCAGCTGCTTCTTCCCTTCCCCTCCCAGTCTACAGGAGAGATGAGAGCAACTGTCTTCTCCAGACCAGGGATATCCAAGTGTTGGGAAGGCATGGGGAATCTTTCCCACTGCTTAACTCCTCACAGAACTGGAGGAAATAAACAGAAATATGTTGAGGATTACTGTTAAACTCCTCCTGGCCCATGGGAGGAATCAAGCAGTAGACAAATGTACAGGAATTCATCCTCCCAAGAGAAACTCTCCCAAATGTAACTTCTACAGGGTTGAAGATGAGTTATTTTTCTCCTGGGACCACTATTTTTGTTCTGGGAAAAAACTGCACCTATACACTTGTAGTTTCTACCAAGAGAGCTGTAGTTCAAATGTAATGCCTGCATGTGGCCATTATCAAGTTTATCAAGGTGAGAGCAGCAAATACATTTATTTAGGAACCCTACCCCCTAACTTCTTCTGCACTGATATCCAGGAGTTGAGATTTATCAAAATCAGAGGTATGTGCACATGTAAAAGGATATGTATCTCTACCATAAAACAAAGGCCATTAGATATACTTTGTCACCAGCTTCTGTTCAGGAAAACTCTTCGATGATTCGTTGTCCTACTTTTCATCCTCTTTCATCCTTGCATGTTCGAAAAGTAGATGGTTAAGGCCTGATTCTGTTAATTGGTATTTGACTTTGTCTCTTAATGTAGTTGAGCAGTGAAGGTGGGTAGTAAGTGTTTCAAATTTAAGGTAATAGAGCCACACTACAACTTGTTTGAAATGTACATAAGTTTGTCCCCTGCTCTTGTTGCAAATGCCATTGATATGATTCCATGCACATGATTACTGGAGGGAAAAAAATCAAGTATTAAACTTTTACAGTAAGGTTAACATTAAATGTATATGTCAGCTTGCTGCTTCTCATTTTGTACTTCAAGGCCATGTCCAGTGCCACAAACTGCATGCAGGATTTATGCCACTACTATTTTTGCCACTGCAAGTGCACACACCAGCATATCTGGATGCGGCCTAATAGTTCTTTTCAACTTTATTTAGAAAGGACAGATTTAAATGTGGAAAACTTAAAAACTTCTAAAACATTTAAATTTATTAAAATTATTTTGAAACAGAAGATGGGGAGAAAAAAACCCAGAAAATTACCACTCAAGGTTTAAAACAAAACCAAACCCAACATCACTTCAACTTTGGGTCTCACTGGGCACATCTACACATGCAATTAATGCAAAACAATAAACTCCAGCACATATTGCACTGGAGTTTATTGCTCCCAGGTGCACCATTTGAACATCTACCTAGGACCACAGCATGTTGAGCTGGGTCAGAGATGCCCTGACTGGCAGAAGACCATGGCGGGTGGGGGGTGGTTATGCTGACAGCCCAGGGCTGCTCCAACCCAGCTCAAGGTGTTGTGGAGGGGCTGACTGGGGCATGAGGGTGCTTTAGCATAGGGCTAACTAGCAGGCAGAAGTTCAGGTGTGTCCCTTGTTGGATAAATTAGTATGATTTTGGTTGATATCAGTGCCTTAAAATGCCTCAGTGTATCTACAGTGTGAAACACATTCAGCAAGTGAAGTGGAATACGGATCCCAGACTCAGCTCATTAGTAATCAGAT
Organism: Alligator sinensis; assembly: GCF_000455745.1. Classification (NCBI taxonomy): domain Eukaryota; kingdom Metazoa; phylum Chordata; order Crocodylia; family Alligatoridae; genus Alligator; species Alligator sinensis. The sequence continues at coordinate 193,465 of NW_005842245.1, read as the reverse complement.
GAATTCTAAGGGTTTTTGCTTACTTCACTGAATTTTCATATTTTCATTTAGTATTTCGTGCTTCCCATTTCAATTCCATGTCTGCAGTGCATCAAATTCTATCCATTATTTTTCACATCTTGGGAGAAATAAGTTGTACTTCTGCAAAAAATATACTTTAAATCCACAACTGAAAGTGCTGCTTAATATTCCCCATGAATACAGTTTTGGGAAAAAATGTTGGCAAGCCATTAATTGTCAAGCAATTATTTTTGCTAGATTCTCAAAAGAGGTGTATAACACTACCGCCATAAAACTCATAACTAAAAAACAGAAAGATACTGGACAAACATGGCTTGATTTTTAAACATTTAGGTCCCTAATTCCTATTGAAAGCCACCTAAGAACCTCTATCAAAACCCACAGTTCAGTATGCCAGTTGGCACCTGTCTCAGCTACTTTTCTGTATAAGCCCTGTAATCTTTGCATATGAAACCTAGAAAGGCTTCAGCTGAGGCATGCAGCTCCCTCCAGAAAGGTACTAAGGGCATGTTTTTCAATAACCCTCTCTTTCTGTTCATTTATAATAATTAATACTTGGAGCTTTTTCATAATGCTCCACTATAAAATACCAAGGCAATATATATAAGGGTACAGAACATATATAGAAATGTATACTGTTATTACTATACTAGCCTCTAGGAGTTCCAAAAAGGAGCAAATTTTTCACTGTATCCTCTACTCCAGACAGGGCACATCTACAGGTGCATATTAATGCACAGCAATAAACTCCAGTGCATATCTTATTGGAGCTTATTGCTCCTGGGTGTGCCATTTTAATGTACACTTAGGACTGCAGAATGTTGTGCTGGATCAGGGCAGCCCTGGCTGGCAGGAGCCAGTCTGCCAGCCTGAGGTTGCTCCAATCCAGCTCAGTGTGCTGCAGATGAGCTGGCTGGCAGCCCCCTTACTAACACATCTTCATGCGCCAGCCAGCTGGATCAGTGCCTACATGTGCATTGCTGCACATGATAAAACTCCACAGCAGGATAGTACTTTTATTTAAAATATTAACCTGCTGTGGAGTTTATTAGTTCCCTGAGGCTTAATAGGGCAGTACATGTAGATGCTGAGAGGTTTACTACAGAGCTAATTAGGCAACTGCAGTAAACATCTCATGTAGTTGTGCCCACAGAGTAGAAAACAGCCCTCATTGTCCCTCCTTGGATTCCATTTAACTTTTTCAAAATTATCCTCCCCTTTTCCCTTCTTTCTTCCACAGACTCCTTTAGCTGTCCAGCCTGAGTGCCAGGCAACCTGCCCCTTTTAATCGGTTCCAGTCATACCAGTTAGGCTTAGGACTGGGAGAAGCAATGAGGGCTCAGTATAAGGAGCCATTAATCCTGAGTCTTCTACTAGAAATGGTTCCAGCTACCTAATTTAGGTCAAATTAAGCATAAGCCCCAGTGTCTGGTGTAGTAGGTTTCAGGTAAATGTAGCATGATGGAAGTTAGTTCAAATGGGTTTCTAGCAAATGGCCTTTAAAGTTCATTCCACTGAGAAAAGTGGACATGCACTGCTCAGCACTAATGCGCGCGCGCGCGCGCACACACACACACACACACACACACACACACACCAGCTTTCACATTACATTGATCCTCCTATCAGAATAAATCTACACTGCAACCTAGAGGGATTATTGCAGCGTGTGGAGCACATCTACACATGCAATTAATGCACCTTAAGGTTACTGTGCATTAAAATAAGGTGCAGTAAATGGTGACAGGGAACATGTCTACATGAGGATCCTCATCAAGAGAAATTTGCTTCCAACAGGAGCAGTTGAGTCCAGGGGTGCTTCTGATCCCGTGCCCTGCTCTGTGCCCCTGGAACTTCACTGGTGCCAGTTCCACGCTGGCAGGTGGCACAAGGGTCAGGCTTGCACTCCATGGAGGAGGAGTGAGGAGCTATCCCAGAGCAGGGGACATCTCCCAACTACCTGGAGCTTCAGATTGCAGTCTGGCTCAGTGGCACTGGCTTGGGGTGATGCCCCATGGCCAAACAGAAGCAGTACCCTGATCTCTCCCCTCACTTTGCTTGCTGAGGGGATAGGGGAAATCTCTGTCCCCAGTCCTAGTGCTGCTTAGCTCCCAGGACACCCAAGGAACTGGGAACTGGGCAGCGCTGGGATGGAGGAGCTCTCTGTCCCTGCAGTGTTGGGAAAACAGAGAGCTTCCCTGTCCCCTTAGCTCTGCCGCTGCCCGCACAGTGCATGCCCTACTCAGCTCCCACTTCCTGCCCATGCCTGTTGGGAGCTAGGAGATCAGTAGTGCCAGGACTGGGGAGATCTGGGGGAGGTAAGCAGCACTTGGACCAGGGGGAGATGCATCTCCCCTCTATCTCAGTGCTGCTTACCCACCCAGGGCTCTCCCTAGTCCTAGCCCTGCCCAGCTCCCCCCGCCCCCCCCCCCGGCATGGGGCTGGAGCAGGAGCTGACTGGGGCATGTGGTGCACAGGCAGCAGCGGGGCTGAGGGGCCATGGAAGGCCTGTGTCCCTGGCCTGGTGCTGTGAGGACAGAGAGCTCCCCGATCCCTTCAGCAAGGAAAGGGAGGGCAGAACTAAGGTGCTACTGCTGCTCCGTCATGGGGCATTGCCCAAAACCAGCACCACCAAGCCAGGCTGTGATCCCCAGCTCCACACCAGGGCCTTCAGACAGCTCCCTCACTCCCTTAGGTGCCTAGGTTGACTGGGAGCAAATTGCTCCCAGTCAGAGTCTACATGTGTGCTACTGCACAGTAGCTAATGCACAGTTAATCTAGTACCTGTATTTATTGGTATTAACAAGCCATACATTAGCCTAATTTACTGTACAGTAAGTCCCACACATGTGTAGATGATGATGCTTTACTGTGCCCTAGATTAGTCCAATGTGCAGTAAAGCATCTCGTGTAGACATGCCCATGTAGACTTACTTAAAATTGCTTTAATCCAGGTTATTTGGGCATAACTAGCAGTCTAGCCATAGCAGTACAAGCTTTAACATGGGGTGCAAAAGCCTCTTTAGAACCCTGGGGATGTAGTCTGTAGCTAAAGCCTATACAGCTGCATTTATACTGCTACTGATATCAAAACTTGCTAATTTAATTCTAATTGAGGCATACATATCTGCATGGGCTGTAATCACATGTTTGGATTAGACATAGACATGTCTTAGACATGTTTGGTTAGACATAGCTAAATTACATGACTAGACAACTACACTTTGTATTACAGGTTAATTACTCAATTAATTGAGTCTTCTCCAACACATTGTTATTACAGCACATCAGAGAAGCCTCCACACTTATGTATAGGCTCTGTGTGTGTGTGTGTGTGTGTGTGTGTGTGTGTGTGTGTGTGTGTATTTTATAGAGATTTGGAGAGGAGAATAAGTTCATTGAAGATATGCAGCTATAATATCACTGCTAGTCACTGAAAGTTGATGTCACTGCTAATTCATAAAGAGTCTTCAACTGCGTACTGGCAAGTTAGACTTCAGTAGATCATTCATTTTAACCAATTGTGTCCACAATGTGCACATTTTAAGAGCTGTACTGGACATCAACACATGAAACCATGACAGGTACTTTGTTTAAATGTAGAGAAGGCAGTCACTCCTGATAAATTATATGATAAATTATGGGCAAGTAGAGTCAGAAGCACAGCAAAATATTATATTCCATTAAAATTACTTTAACAGTGGTAATTTGTCCAGCAAAAGTATATAAATACTGGGACTAGAAGACCACTACACTGACCACTTGTTTGCTCCATAAAGTATTCTTTCACAGTGCTGGATCATGCCAGTTATTTTAGGGAGGCTTGTAAAAATGTTCTGTCCAGTCTATTGTCAGGACTGAGTGAAAGTTGGGAAAAGAATTCTTTGATATACACAATTCAACTACAGCTTCAACTCATTCTATATAGAATTGGCCTGTTGTATAGGATTCTTTCAGTGCTATCTGGCTTACTTCCCACCAAAATCTCTCTCTCTCTGTTACGCACACCACCCCGCCCAACCTGTGTTGTAGGAGAAGTGGAACCCAGATGCCTGTGCACCATTTAAAATACTTTTCCAAGGACTGTTTATCCAGATAGCCTTGACAGGTGCATGCCCTCTAGGGAAGGTTGTGGACAAAGCTCTGGACTGGAACTCCAGCTGTTTTCCATTCACATATCTGACCTGATAGGTGATCTAGGGCAAAACACTGCCCATCTCTGATGAACCTCAGTTTCATCAGTTGTAGAATGGAGGTGATAGTAATTCTTACCTCCCTTTATTAAAAGTACTTTGAAGCTTACTGATAAAGAAAACACTATGTAAGTGCTAGGTATCACCATAGCAACCCTCAGAACCCCAGTGTAAGTATTCATTAGGTGAGTTAAGACCTTACAAATGTTAACTACTTAGTTATCAAAGCACTCTTGTGAGGTAATTCAATCTCATTATTGATGTAGAAACTGGAGCACTAAAGGAGCAAGGGTAAATATTTTCTCTCTCAGTAGCAGTAGCATTATCATACAGTTGCCCCATTGATTCACTCCAGAGGTGGTGGTGCAATCATCTATCCTAGGGCTCTTCAAGAGAAGACTGTATGGTCACCTGGCTGAGATCATCTGACCCCAGATGTCTTTGCTGCTCATGCAGGGGGCTGGACCAGATGATCCTTTGGGGTCCCTTCCAGCCCTATGCTTCTATGAATCAAAACCTATGCTACACTTACATTGCTGTAACGGAGTGTAGAATTTGTCCGAGTGATTTATTCCACGTGTGAAAAGACATGGAGTGATACCATAGGGAGCAGGAAGGAGGGAGAGACAGAAGCAGCAAAACAAGAACACCATTTCTGGAGCAGCCGTCTCTAAGATAGAGCCTCTGGGAGGGGCACACATTGGTGGATGGAGTGAGGATCCGGGGGGAAAAAAGGAGAAAGAAAAGAAGCCTGGAAGGGTAAAAAGGACCCCCAAAGACCAGTCCTGCCAGCAAAAAACAACTGGATCAAAGCTCATTAAGCTGGGAGGGAATGGAGAAGAAACTTCATCTCCAGAAGAAACTTCATCTCCAGGAAGAGGCTCCAAGCGGCACGGGAACATTGACTGAACCAGCAGTGGGATAAAAGAGAGCAACCTCCTTTGTGGGTATGCACTAAAGAGTGTTTATTGTTTCCTTGTTGTGTTTGGACATTTGTTAAAGTCAGAGTCTATAGAAGTTCATAAATGAGCGAACCAGAGTGGGGATTACTCTGATCATGGTAAAGGAGCAAAAATATCCAGAGAGACCTGTCAAGATAAGATCTCCCCTAGATACTGAGTATACTGCAGGGGAAGGGGGGGGAGAAAAGGAAAGAGAATTTTTCTTGTTTATTTCAAACTGTTAAGTTTCAGTTGAACCTGTATTGTATTTGATGCATGAGTAGAGGAAGCCAACTGAAGATTTACAAAGTCAAAAATTAAGATATGCCTCAAAAGCATATAATTAACACAGTTGTTGTTTATAAATGTAAAAGGAAAATAAAGAAAAGTGATTAACCCAAAGCAAACTGATTTAATCATTGACGTTAATTTTGGGTGTAGTCAAGAACAGATTTAATAGAGCTTGTGACTTAGTAAATCCATATGTAGATTGTCATTGTATGACTGCAATAGAAAATAAGTAACACCTCCCAACTAATAACATCAAGAAATAATCAAGATGTGGCAAGCGAGAGTCGGAATATACCGCTAAGACTCAAATATTGGCAATCACAGAAAAAGGGCTAACAAGCAAATATAAGCAGAACCCCCACACCATGGATTAGACAAGGAGATAACCAACCTGGAGCACGGGTACCACAAGTGGGACGGGCAGTTTGTGTGGGGCACATGACAGATGAGGAGACAGACAGCACAGTGAAAGACAAGGCAAGGAACAGATAGCAGAGCAGTAGACCAGTCAGGGAGCACAGGGCAGGAAGCAGAAATCAGAGCAGCAGATCAGGCAGAGGAGAGAAGTGACACTCAGGGAAGGTACAGGGCTAATTTATGGCATGCCTGCCAAAAAAAGTTAGCCCTGCTGCATTAGATAGGATGACTTGACCTCTGTTCCTCAGACCCCTGTATGTAAAATATCCCAGGGCTTGTTTCATGTAAGGCCTAATAGAAATACAGCTTAACCATGAAGTTGGATGCCATTTGTAAAGATTTTAAAGATTTCATTTGAGCCTCTCTCAACAATCATCCTAAAATTTGTAGTCACGTGAATTTATCCAAGGTCTGCATGGTTCAGATAAGCAAGAACTGTTTTGACACATCCCTAGGAACTATGGAAGGGCAGTTCAAAAGCATGGGTAAATTAGTAAATACCAGTAACTTAACTGGTAACCCAATTGCAGTGACTTTCTCCTGACAATTTTATTGATTACAATAAGTCAGTAGTAAGAGGGTGCCTGGATAGTAGATTTGGCACAACTGATGCTGTTCTTTTAGTGGGTCTGTGGCTACATACTAATATGGACATCAGTGGTTGAAAAGCCTACAATGACTCGGGTGCACTACATACTGAGGTAGGAGCTCAAGGGTAACACGTGAAGTTTACCACACTACCTTCTAGGCCAGGACAACAATACTGGAAAAGCAATGGACTTCAGGCAATACCATATCTTGTTCATCTTTCACTTTAATTGAGTGAGTGGGAGCCATGTCAGACAGTCTTCTGGACAACACGTAAACCATTGCTCTAAACCAGAAAGTCAACTGCACATTAAAAGAGGAA
>NW_005842245.1:137931-186682 GCF_000455745.1 Alligator sinensis | reverse complement strand
AAGAGTAACAAGTCTTAAAAAAAATAAAAAATTAATGTAAAATGTAACCGCAAATACTGACATGCCCAAATGTCTGGACAGAAAATACTGTTCACTTGGACACCTTTCCTTTGTATTAACACGACTTAACATGGTGTGTACATTAGGGCTGTGAGAAACACCATGGTTTCATTTTGATGTCCATTTTGCCATTTCAAAGGGACAGTGTTTTGTTTGTCATTTTGTTTAGTTTTGCTTTGACGCACTGTCCCGTTTCATTTCGTCAAACTGTTTTGCTGTTTCAACATGTTTTGAAGTTTCGCCCATAAGGCTATAAAAGGGAATCATGAAAATGCCTAAAACATGGTCATTTCATGCCCAATTCAGATGAAAATTACAGGAATGTTATCCCCTTCTGAGGGCATGAAGCCTGCCAAGTTTCAAGAGATAAGGTGCAGAGGTTTCTTGGAAAGTGCACCTCAAACTGCAAAAACCAAACTCCTGACACTTGCCGGCAGCAGCAGCCTCTTGTCATCTGGCATGCAAATCTGGGGGCCTTCTCCCAGGCATGCGGGCCCCTGGATCTGCACCAGATGACAGGAGGCTGCTGCTGCCACCTGGGACTGACACTAGGCGCAGTCTGCACCCAGTGCCAGGCTCCATGGAGCTCAGCCCGGCAGCGGGAGACGGAGTGCAGCTCTGGCTCTGCCCACCCCCTGCCACCAGGCTGTGCTTCATGGGACTGGCAAAGCCAATCAGAGCACAGCCCTAGCTCTGCCCACCTCCCACCACTGGGCTGCATTCCGTGGGGCTGGCAAAGCCTATTGGAGTGCAGCCCTGGCCCTGCCCACCTCCCACCACCAGACTGCACTCTGTGGGGCTGGTGGAGCCCCATGAAGCTCAGCTCACTAACGGGAAGCAGGCAGAACCAGGGCTGCACTCCACCTCCCACTGCCGGGCTGAGGCCCACAGGGCTCTGCAACCCCACAGAACACAGCCCAGCAGCAGGAAGTGGGGATAAGCAATATGGGGCTGCAAAACCACTCAGAGTACAGCCCTGGTTCTCCCCTGCCTCCCACCACCAGGCTGCTTTGAAACGTTTCGAGTACCCTCATTTCATTTCAAAGCTGTTTCGAAGCTTTTTGTTTCATTTCAATTTCACTGTTTTGAGCTCAAAACGTGTTGAAACAGCTTTAAAACGAAATATGCAGCAAAATTTTGAACTTCCTTAGTGAATGTCTTTCTTCTTCTTCAGCAATCCCTCACAGCTGACGATGATTGTCTCCCATTATCTTATCTCTGTGTCCAAAGATGGCTGATGAGGCCTATCCAGGATCGACAGATTCTACCGCAGGTCAGACATGTGTTTCCATATAGGGAGGGCGAGGCTGGATTCTTGACTTGGTCTGTGACACGGTTTCTGCCACTCCCACTTTTCCATCTCCTGTTGTTGTTATTGTTGTGAGATTCAAAGTACTGACATCCAGGCAGCACTCTTCCTCTATTTGGGATGGTCCTAGGCAATAGTTTCCCACAAGTTGACATCAATGTTGCATTTTTTTTAAAGTTAGCCTTGAGGAAATCCCTGAAGCACTTTCTCTGCCCTCCTCTTAAGTGTATGCCTTGGCTGAGCTGAAAGAATAAATCTTGCTTCAGGAGTCTGGAGTCAGACATCCAGGTAACATGGCCAGCCCAGCCAAGTTGATATTGGATGATCTTCACCTCAATATTCATGGTGTTTGCTTGCAGGAAGATGGCAATTTTGGTGCACCTGTATTCCCACTAGATGTGGAGGATCTTCTGCAGGCAGCATAGATGGTATTTCTCCAACAACTTTAGATGTCACCTGTACACTTTCTAGGTCTCAGCTCCATACAGAAAGGTGGGGATCATGACTTCTTGATAAACCATGAGCTTGGTTTTGGATATGATGTCACAATCTTTGAACACCCATTTCCCCAGGTGTCCAAAGGCTTGATGACTGCCTGAAGGTCTGTTTCCAAGTGGGCACACAGTACAGCATCATTAGTGTACTGGAGCTCAATGTTTGAGGTCAGAGTGGTCTTGGTTTTGGCTCAGAGTCACCTGAGATTAAACAACTTAACCCATTCAATAGTTTAGCTCCATTCCAGCTGGAAGTCTGTTGGTGATCAGATGCAGCATCATGGCAAGAAATATTGAGAAGAGTGTTGGAGTGATGATGCAGCCATGCTTAACTCCTGTTTTAACCTCAAAGGGATCTTTGATAGATCCATTACTGAGTGCCACCACTCACATATCATCATGAAGGAGGCAGAGAATAGTGACAAATTTCAGTGGGCATGTGTACTTCAGAAGGATACTCCACAACACTTCTTGGCTGACAGAGCTGAAAGCTTTTGTGAGGTCAAATAAGGCCATGTAGAGAGGCTTATGTTGTTCCCAACATTTCTCCTGCAGTTTAGCAAGCTGAGAAGATCATGTCAGTTGTGTCTCTAGATGCCCTAAACCCACGCAGATTCCAGGAGGAGCTCTTCAGTAAGAAGATGGTTCAGGAGGGTTCTCGCAATGATCTTTCCTGTGGGGGACAGCAAGGCAATCCCTCTGTAGTTTCCAGTCAGACTTGTCTCCTTTCTTGAAGATGGTCACAATCATGGCATCCCTGAGGTCATCTGAAATTTCCTCGTCATTTCAGATCCTTAAGAAGAGCCTCTGGCTGGGCAGGAACTCTTTGTGGGGCTTTCCCCAACACCTTCCCCTCCCTCAGCCTAGGAAGGTGTGCAGGCAAGTGGGAATGGAGCATGCCTGGGGACGCGGAGGTGGCATCACCCTCAGCACCTCCCCATACTTTCCCTTTTTCCCAGGGGATGGGGAGGAGCATGCTGGGTCCCACTAGCCCTATGTAGCACACCAGGGTGCCTTTGCACCCCCCACCTCAACTTGCTCTGTGCCCACCCCGAGGAGCAGGGCTGGGGGGGTGGGGGTGAGGGCAGCGCTGCCCCTTGCAGGCTGTACATGCACTGTCCGGCTGGGGAAGGGGGGTGGCTTACAAGCAGCAACCAGCAATGCCACCATCACTGCACTGTGCTGCTTTCCCTCAGCCCCCATCCATACGCCACCAGCCAGGCAGGCACTCCTGCAAAGAGCTGGGATTTGCACATGGCAGCCACCACCACTGCACCACTTGCCCATGGAGCCAAATGTGTGACTGGCCATGGGAAAGCAGTGCAGGGTGCGGCAGTGGTGCGATGGCAGCCACTGTGTGCAAACTGCAGCTCCCCCCCCAGGCGGTGTGTATGCGGCCTGCAGGGGGACACCACTGCCCTAGCCCCCACCCAGCCCTGCTACTGGGAATGGGCATGGAGAGCAAGCTGAGGTGGGGGTGGGGAGGCACTGCAGTGTGCTGTGTGAGGTTGGCAGTGCTCGGCATGCCGCTGCCCCTCCCCCAGGAAAGAAGGAAAGTATGGGAAGGCACCCAGGGAGGTGCCACTGCTATGCACCTGGGCACACTCCATCCCCACCTGCCTGCTCACCCATGCATAACCCCCCCCCATTCTTGATTTGCGCTCCCCAATCCCCTCCCTTTCCCCGTCCCACTCAGCCCCTTCACCTCACACACTTACCTGCTGAGGTGTGTGTGTCTTTGTGTGCCTGTATGTCTGTGCCTGCATGTGCATACCTGTTCCTATGCATCTATGCCTGTGGGGCTGAGAAGCTGTTGTGGGGGGGAGTGAGGGGCACAAGCAGGGCTGTGGAGGGCCTTTAATTTTAATCTCAGATTTGGGGGGGCTTATCAGAGAATTGGCGATTTTTTTTTTTTATCAGGGAAACGCAGGATCCCTAATGACCAGTTCAGTAAAAATCAGTTCGTAGCATAGCTCAGGTGATATAGACATCTTTGCGATCCTAGTGACAGACGATGATAATCAGTAAGGTGCCAATGCTTAGATCATGGGTGTTGCCATGATGTCTTGTCCATGTTTTTCTGGTGGAACAGGATGTTGGTGATTGTGAGTGCATGTCCCATGCTTTTGGTTAAGAGGAGGATGCCATTGGAGTTGACCTTTCCTACTCCTTCCTTGACAATGGTTCTGTTCCAGAGGTTAGAGTACGTTCTAACTGTGGCACTGAAATCACCAAGAAGAATAAATCTGTCTTCCTCTGGAATGTCAGAAAGGACTTGGTCAAGGTGGGCATAGAGGTCCTCCTTGGTTTCATCCACAGTGTCAAGAGTCAAGGCATATGCACTGATGACAGTGGCATATTGACTGTCCTCCAGTTTAAGATGAAGAGTCATGAGGTGCTCATTAACTCCAGTAGGGAACTCACTGAGTTGGTTTATGAATTCATTCTTAAAGGCAAAACCAACTCTGTAAACTCATTGGATCAAGATCCCATTCTGTTAAGAGCCATGTGGAAGATGATGTGGAGCAGCTTCTCCATGATAAAAGAGGTCACACCCAGGTGCCTTCCATGAAAACAGCTTTTCCAGCACATTCCTCAAGCCCTTTGGTGACCAGGTAATAGCAACAGGAACAGGATTGTGAAGTCTGGAACCTCCTAGTCATGAACTGCCATGAAGGCAGTGGTTACAAGAAGATCATTTAACACTTGGATGAGACAGGAGTGCAATTTGGCAACTGTAATTGTTACTGAGCAGTTCTCTTCAGAATCTTCTCTGCTCTCCCCACATGGGGAAGGGATTAGAAAAGGTGCCCTAAACATAGCCTGTCTAAAACAGTATTGTGTATTTCTTCCTGACTGGGTAGCCACGTTCAGTGGGATCACCTTTACTGCAGTTGAAAATACCAGCAAAAACACACTATTGTTTCCAGAACATGGAACATCAGGACCCTCATGGAATGCCCAGAGTGCCACGCTGCAATCTTAGCTCAAGAACCCAGGCGGCATATTGATGTAGCTGCACTGAATGAGACCTGGCAAGTGAGATATGGGCAGCTCAAAGAACATGGAGGCAGCTATACCTTCTTCTAGAAATGTAAACAGGAAGGTTTATATCTTGAAGTAGAACTTGAAATTGGACTTTCTTAGGTTTATAATGGCTTATAACTACAGCTTCATTACTGTATTTTTTTTTTAACTTTAATGAAGTTACGTGAAATTACTGGTGTTTATGTTTACTAACCTGTCTACAATTTTTTTCTACAATATATATTGATACCAATATATGCTATATTGATCTATAGCATCTGAAACAGACATTGTGAAAGTTACTGTTTGCAAAATAGTCTGCCAGTGCAAGCCACTGTACAAATGAAAACAATTGTTCTTTTCCTACTGTAGATACAGATATTTGCATAGCATTGGAAAGAACAGAAGGGCAATGCTGCATTATGATAAGATTATATTTTAAGTCTTCTGTCCTCAGCTTCTCTTGATTGTAAAGCAGCACTGCTGGTGCATTAAGAAATCAAAATATTTGTGTACCAAGATCTTCTGATGGGCTGTGACACATCATATCATAATTATTTATTAAAGTTCTCCTCTGTTTAGGATATTAAAAAGACCTCATGCTCTTTGACCCTCATTCTGCTTCCTCAGAATAGAATGGCCAAGAACCCACTAGGCGCATCTACACATTCATTAATGTAGCGTAATTATGACGCATTAAGTTTAGTACCTGTTATCACAGGTACCAACTTAAAATGTGCCATAATCGGCACTACTGCACATTAGTGCCAGCACATATTTTTAAGTTACACTGAAGTGCAGTAGACTAATTCTACTGTGCAACAGCACACTAGCATTTTTTTTTTGTGCTATGCTAATGGGCAGTAGAATTAGTCTACTGTGCCATTTGTGTCTCATGTACCATCACAATTTACTTATTGTAGCTTATTGTTTTTTTAAGGAAAATTATGTTGGGTGGTTCCTGTGAAGTGCTAGGCATCTGCAACTCCCATAAATAAATACATTTAAAATTAAAATAGTCAGAAGAGATTCACTATACTTTGCATCATTGGTTCACATGGGCCTGACCTAGAGCCCATAAAAATAGTAATGAGAATAGTTCTATTGATTTCAGTGAGCTTTGGATCAGGGCCCCCGCAGCAAAAATTGAAAAAGAACTTGCAAAAATAATAGCAAGGAAAATGACCTTTTTATTTTTTACCCTTTCCAATAGTTCTACTGTAACAAAATTAAAAATAAATTTACATATGCATCTGGAAAAAAATAATTAATTAACACCTTATATGGTGAATGCAACCTGCTAATTTAAAACCTTTCTTCTGGTGACAAACTTGAGGCATGTCTTCTCTGTAGTGTAAATTGATGTTTCCCATCCTCTGCTTTAATTGTTTGGTGGGAAGTGTACAATTTACACTTCAAAGATGCACTACAGATTAGTTGTATACTGTGTGGTTGTGTGAAAGTCTCAGGATATCATTAAAGACTAAAAGACCTTTTCTCATTAATACTAGAGATTTCTAAGAATTTAGATTTTAAGAGGGACAGGTTTACAATTGCTTAATTTTGTGGAAAGTGTCAGGTTTGATTAGGTTATTATTTTGTATGGTATTTGAGCACATTTTTGTTGCTCAGATTTATTTAGTTAATCACAGAAACCAGAAGGGAAATCTGAGCTGTACATGGAACAACATCAGAAATAGTATTAAACACAAAATAAAATTGTCACCAAAACTAAATACATTATCATATCCAGAAATAAATCTCAAGATCAGAGGAAGATAAGGATAGGGAATGACAGCCTAGAAAAAAGGTAGAGAAATTTAAATATTTAGAAACAAATCATCACTGAGGATGATCAAATAACTGAAGAAATCAAGGCAAGAATTGAAATGCTTATTGAGCCTGGATAAAGTAATGGCATCAAGGAAAAATCTCAAGGAACTTTAAAATCCAGCTTCAGAGTATAATTGTTCACCCTGTCCTCTTATTCAAAATGTGAATCCTGGATGCTGACAAAGGCTAATGGAAAAAACGTCTGTAAGTATTTGAAACAAAGTGCTAAGGAAAACATTGGGTGCAGTACAAGAAAATGGAATCTGGAGAAGGCATAATCAAAAGCGTGTGGACCTTTATGAAAGACCTGATGTCTTGAGCAAGATAAGAGCACAGAGAATGAAATGGTAGGGCATACTGAAAGAATTGGTGAGAGAAGGCATGTGAAGCAGGTTTTGGAAGCTGAGGTGGAAAGTATCAGACCTCTAGGTAGACCAAGGCAAGGATGGGAAGATAACTTAAAAACTGATCTGGATGGGACAGGCAAAGATGAAACAAGGTGGAAGGAGATTTCACAAGATAAGAGATGGAAGAAAGCTATAGTTAAGGCAGTTTTAGGCTTTTGAGGCCTGTGAAACCAGAGAGAGAAACAAATATTAACTAAACTGGGCAAAACAGCCGTGATAAAACCCTCCACAAAACTATCTCTGCTGCCTTATATTTATACCTGACTACATGCAGTGAGTTAAAATCTTAATCAGTGTGTTGAAATACTTAATTAGACCAAATTCTAATATAATAAAAGCCATAGTCTGTCCGTCCATAACGCTTTTGCCCAACTGTGCATGCGCCAATTGGCTGTGCAACTGGGCAGCTAGGGGCGGGGCCAGCTGAGTTAAAATGGGAGCCCTTCCACCGCGCCGCCGCCTCCTGCAGCCTCTGGTACAGCAACTCCCTCCGCCCTACCTCCACGCGTGGCAAAAAAATAAATTGGCACGAGCACTTTACAAGTGGCAGGGCCAGCTAAGGAAAAGCAGGAACCCCTCTGTTGTAGTAGGGTTGGACCTGAACTGGAGTGGGGGAGGGGAGTGAAGTGGGATTGGACCCAAAGTGGGGGGAAGGGGTGGGGCCGGACGTGGGGTCCCGTCCCTGCCAGCCCCACTTCTCCCATCATTCTTGATGAGCAATCTGCTAGTCTAACATAAAATTTCTGACTTAGAGCTCCCTGTAGCAGAGCTGTAGAATTTGAAGCCATTTTAAAAATGCATCAAACATATAATATATAATTCTTTATTTTACAGATGAAGCTTCAAATAGTGCAAGAAGCAAAAGCACAGAAACAATGTTTTCTTTTCAGATTCACATTCATCAAAGAAAATAAAAATCTTCCCTTGACAAAAGTATTTGAAAAAGCTAACAAGTTCTACCACCTCAGGCAGACTTCATTGTTTGACTCTCTGCAGTTAAATCTTTGCCAGAACTCAAAGCCAGATTGTTGCTGCACTTATATCTTGTGATATACTAGCCTTGACACCAGTGCACTGATTCATCATGCTAGCAGCTAAACATTTCTTACATAAGCTACAGATGCACTGAACTGAGAAAACTATATATCACTTGGATAGTGACTTTCTTCTACTTGGAAGTACAAAAATTACTTTGAGAAGCTACTAATCCATCAGATACCTGGCCAGCAAGGTTATTTTCAGGAAAACATATTGAGGGGAGAGAATGGAGTGTAAAACATAATAGACCATATTCTGTTATCAGTTACAGAAGTGCAAAGCCATTGACCAGTCTAGTTTACTCGGCTGATTTAACCCATGATTTTCCTTTCTTTATACAATGTAATGGTATTCTGCCTGCCATAACAACATTTGATTGATTCAAATTAGGACACTCAGCTAATTGTAGTTAAATTTTGTGATTAACGCAAAAATTAAACACATTACTTTTGTAACAAGCATTAATCTCATGCAACCACTTTGACCAGGAGTGGGCAAAATACGGCCCACCCTCCACCATCTCTGGACTTGGCCCTGTGGAGCAGACCAGCTCCAGACCAGCTGGAACCTGTGCGCACAGCCCTGACCCCAGCCTACCCCATGCCTGCTCTGGACTCAACCCAGTGGAGCAAACTAATTCTGGACCAGCTGGAACCCACGCACACAGTCTCAACCCTGGCCCATCCACGCCTACTCTGGACTGCCTGCTCACACTAAGCAATGGCACCAGACAGGCAGAAGCAGCTGCACAGCATGAGGGAAATGTGGCTTTTCCCCCTCACTACTGCTGGGCCCTTCTTGCTGCAGCTGCCTGGAGCCCATGCCCAGGCTGCCCTGCACCTCCTCTCTGCTGCCTCTATGCTGGCAAGCAGGGCAGTGGTGGCAGTACAAAGAAATGGCAGGGCAGCCCAGACATGGGTGGCTGCAGCAGGAAGGGTTCAGCAACGGCAAAGGGGAGGGGCCGCTTTTTTTCCCTGCACCAAGCAGCAGCCTCTGCCTGGCCACTGCTGCTACTGCTTGGGTGTGGGTGGGCGAGTGAATCTGGAGCAGGCATGTGGTGGGCTGGGGTCAGGCTGTGTGCATAGGTTCTGGCTGGTCTGCTCTGTAGAGCAGGCTGGGGCTATGTGCTCTTGGGTAGGGGGTACAGACTATTGTTTAACTATGTGATCAAAATTGCAGTTAATTGCAACCTTTTTTTTTTTGTGTCTCAATAAATTGCAATTATTTTTTTAAATCATTTGTCAGCCCTAGCTCAAATATTAAACAAAGAACCTAATAATCATCCCTGAATTACTGAATTAAGTGAAATCCATTTATTTTCTGATGTATAAACAATTTTCTGATGTCAGACTCTCCTGCCATGTAGGCCACTGAAACACACTGAACTCACCATTATGAGAAAACCATTGAACCTCAGGTTAATTGTATCTGCAGCAATAAACAAAATTCAACTATAACTCGAGTTAAAGGGGTGGAAATAGATGTAACCTTTCCTCGTGTTTGTACCACCATGAAAATGTTTATGGCAGCCCAAAGGCAAAGCAAACAGATGTCTCCCCTCTTGTCATGCCACAGATACCCAAAATTTGTAGCTGTGACAAAGGTGGTAATAGATTGTATTTGTTTTAATTTACTTGATTGCAGTGAGCATCTGTTTGCTTGGTGATGGGAGAACACAGGCAGAGATGTTCAAGCTCTCTAGCTGCCCCAGGCAGGTGCTCCAGACAGCTTGCTCCTGTGTACATCAAGAATTCCCCAGGCAGGCTTGGACCCCTCATGCCCATGGAACACCTGCCTGACTTTCCTCTTACCACCCAGAAATCTCAGGGTGTATCTTCTTAAGTTGGGAAAGTCAAGGTTTTTCTGCTTACAGAGACCCACCCCCAGGATCTCCCTGATGTGTCTCCTTAAGTGGGCAAAGCCCAGGGCTGGCTGCTTAAGGGGACACACTAAGGAAATCCCAGGGTCACATCTGCATCATGGCAGGAGAGGCCTGCATCGCAGTGGTAAACCAGTGGCTTTGGAGTTGGTGCCACCAGGCAAATCTCGGGTTCCTTGACAACTATTTGCATTTTCGCACAGGGGGCATGCTCTGGCAGGATGGGCTTCACTTCTCCCCTAAAGGCAAGCATGTCTTCTCTTCCAGGTTGGCTGATCTCGTATGGCATGCTGTAAACTAGCTTCGTTAGGGGATGGGGCCACAGGGGGACATGAGGACACTTCCCAGCCAAGACAGGTGATGAGCACAAGACGTACCCAGGTAAGTGACAGGGGTCTGGATAGTCCTGGGATCAGGGGGAGGGGCATGCACCCATAGGAGGCCTTAAATGCCTCTACACTAATGCTCATAGTATGGGGAACAAGCAGGAGGAACTTGCCCTCCTGCTTGCTAACACAAACCCAGACATAGTGGGGCTTGCTGAAACCTGGTGGGATTCAATCCATGACTGGGCAGTAAACATCAAGGGCTACAGACTGTTCAGGTGGGATAGAACGGGGAGGAAAGGTGGGTATGTGACACTCTACGTCAGAGCAATACATGTCCTCAACAAACAGCACAGGGTCAGAGGAGGGGCAGACTGAAGTGCTCTGGGTTAGACTACAAGGGGGTCAGGGGGAAAAGGGACTTAACGGTGGGTGTCTACTATCGACCACCCAACCAGTGGGAAGAACTGAACTGAGAATTCTCAGGTCAGCTTGCAGAGGCAGTTAGATCAAGGGATGTGGTCATCATGGGTGACCTAAACTACTCGGATATCTGCTGGGAGGAGCAGTCAGTCAGGTCTGACCGCTCACGTAGGTTCCTAGCTAAGATATAGGACCTCCACCTAACTCAGGAGGTGCACAGTCCCACCAGGGGAAATGCCTTACTGGACCTGGTCCTGGCCACAGGTGATGACCCGGTGAAGGGACTGCGGGTTCTCGACCACCTGGGTGATAGCGATCATCGCCTGGTGGAATTCACCATCCAGTGCAGGCAGCAGCCCTGGACTTCCGGGGGCGCAATTTCAATGAGTTAAGGAGATTAGTCAGGGAGGCACTGAGGGTAGAGAAGTTGGGAGTCCAAGACAAGTAGTCATTCCTTAAGGAGACGATCCTCCGAGACCAAAGGGTGACAGTCCCAACACGAGTCAAAGGGGGCAAGAGTGTACAAAAACCCCCATGGCTCACCAAAGGCATTCAGGAACATCTGAAAGCTAAAAAGGAGGCATACACATGATGAAAGGGAGGGGCCATCACCAAGAAGGATTATACCTCCATTGCTCGAGACTGTAGGGGGGGCTGTCAGGAAGGCTAAGGTGGGGACAGAACTAGGATTAGTGACCAGGATCAAAGGTAACAAGAAGTCCTTTTTTAAATACATAGGGAGTAAAAAGAAAGCACCGGGTAATGTGGGGCCCCTGCAGGACACGCTTGGCAATCTGGTGCACCAGACCATAAAGCTGACCTCTTTAACCAATTCTTTGCCTCCATTTTTCTGAGCAGGGACTGGGATATCCTCCCCACCGGGATTCTGGACAGACTCAGGAGAGGCACAGACAGGCCTAGGGTCAGAGAGGACCTAGGTAGGGAACTCCTGGTGGGGCTGGACATGTTCAAATCAGTAGGTCCAGGTGCTCTGCACCCCAGGGTGCTGAGGGAATTGGCAGAGGTCATTGTGGGACCCCTGGCATGGCTTGATGAGCACTCACGGTGCTCTGGCTAGGTGCCAGAGGACTGGAAAAGGGCCAGTGTGGTCCCCATTTTCAAAAACGGGAAGGAGGAGGACCTGGAAAACTATAGGCCCGTTAATCTTACCTTGGTCCAGGGGAAGCTCTTTGAGAAAATTATCCAGGAGCACATCTGCGAGGGACCACCAGGGGAGATTATGCTTAGGGGAAACCAACATGGGTTCATTAGGGGCAGGTCCTGTCAGGCCAATTTGCTTGCGTTCTACAACCAGGTCACAAAATCCTTAGATGCAGGTGTTGCAGTGGACATAGACTTTCTGAACTTTAGGAAGGCCTTCGACACCGTCTCTCACTCCATTCTCATTAAAAAATTAGGTGACTGTGGCATCAATGGCTACACAGGAAGATGGGTCACAAATTGGCTGGAGGGCCACACCCAGAGAGTGGTGGTGGATGGGTCATTTTCAACCTGAAGGGACGTGGGCAGTGAGGCTCGGTCCTCAGTCCCAAACTGTCTAACATCTTCATCAGCAACTTGGACGAGGGGGTGAAAGGCACCTTGTTCAAATTCACGGATAATACTAGGATGTGGGGCGAAGTGGGCACACTAGAAGGGAGGGACAGGCTACAACTAGATCTGGACAGGTTACAGGGGAAACCTGTAACCTGTGGATGAGAACAGGTTGGGTTTCAATACTGACAAGTGCAAGGTACTGCACCTAGGTGTGGTGGCCGACCGGCTGCCAGGCCCTGGCCGGGAGCCCAGAACGTCAGGCGGGTACTTTTGACCGATGGAGCGGAATTAGGCACGGATGCGTATTGGTAACAAATAGATTGTTTACTTACGCCACTGATGTATGGGCGCAGGCAGAGTTGACTGGCTTAGTTACAGTTACAAACGAGTTACAAAGACTCTCTTAAAAGCACGAGAGAACCGACGAAGTTTTCGTAATCGGCTTACTGCGGTACCGGGGTCGGGGTACGTTGGGTAGGTCGGTGACGGGGAGTCACTGGTGGGTGATCAGTCCGCCAGGTTTACTCCGAGAAATGTGCGAAGTTCTCCAACGTGGGCAGAAATTGCTTTAACTTTTATATGGCTAGTAAGCCCATTACTAGTCGCCAAATATGAATAATTTGGAACCGGCCAATGGTGGTGTGCGTGTTTGCATAAAGTTGGCGGAAACTTTTTCTAAGCTGTAATTTTCCACTACTGTGGCATATAGTTATTGGGTTCTGACATAGCGGAATTTTCCACCGTGACCTAGTTACTGCCACCAGCGGAATTTTCCACTTTGCCATAGCATTCAGAATGATTGACAGCAGAATGATGGACAGCGGGATTTTCCACTATGGCAGGAGATTCCACTGTGGCGGGAGATTCCACTGGGCCATAGGTATCCAGCTACTAATGGGTTCTGACACTAGGGAGGAAGAACCAGCAACATACCTACAGGCTGGGGAACTCCCTTTTCATCAGCACAGAGGCAGAAAAGGATCTTGGAGTCATTATTGATTCCAAGATGACCATGGGCTGCCATTGGAGTACTGCGTCCAGTTCTGGGCACTGCACTTCAGGAGGGATGTGGACAGCATTGAGAGGGTCCAGAGGAGGGCCATTCACATGATCAGGGGGCAGTAAGGCAGGCCCTACGAGGGGAGGCTACGGGACCTGAACCTGTTTAGCCTCTACAAGAGAAGGCTGAGAGGGGATCTGGTGGCCACCAATAAACTTACCAGGGGGGACCAGCGGGGAATGGGAGAGTCCTTGTTCCCCAGAGCACTACCAGGAGTAACAAGGAATAACGATCACAAGTTGACTGAGAGTAGGTTCAAGATAGACATCAGGAAGCACTACTTCACAGGGTGGCTAGGATCTGGAACCAACTTCCAAGGGAAGTGGTGCTCACTCCTACCTTGGAGGTCTTCAAAAGGAAGTTAGATAATCACCTAGCCAGGGTCATTTGACCCCAGCATTCTTTCCTGCCCATGGCAGGGGGTCAGACTTGATGATCTGCTCAGGTCCCTTCCGACCCTACCAACTATGAAACTATGTCTAAGCAGGGAAGCTCAGGGTTCCTTGCTTATGGAGGCACACTCCCAGGATCTCCATGGCATGCCAACTTAAGTGGGGATCCCTTTCTTATGCAGACACATCGGGGAGAACCTAAGAATGCATTTTCATAAGCTGAGAACCCTGGTATTTCCCAATTTAGAGACATGTCTCCAGGAGATGGGAGCCAGGGAATTCAGTGCCCCGTGCCTACACACTGGGACCCATGCTTCACATGAAGGCATGAGTTTCTGCAGGTCCTGGAATAGAGGTGCAGGGCAGTGTATGAGTTGGCTCCTGTGCTGTCCCAGGCCTCTCTGCCACCCTGCACTGAATCATGCCTCCACATGAAACACAGGTTATCATGGGACAGGGGACAATGTGTGCTTTGTTTACCCAATAGTACACATCAACTGTGGCAGGTCCCATAGCTGATCTGCTTCAGTTTGGTGAAGTCTGTTTTTTACCCTTAGTGATTATAGATAATCAGCTACCATAGCTGTAAGAAAGAATGATAAGCTGAGTTTTTATGTACTAGCAGGCTCTGTTATAGCAGAGATCTCTTATGCTAGACAGTATTTTCTTGTTTAATCATTCATTCTAAAGAGGCTGTGGGAAATGGATATCCAACATGTGCCTTTCTGCTCTCTGGAAAGATGCCTCCATATATGTGCTCTTTACTCACCAGTCTTGTCCCAAAATGCTTTCATTCAATGGGTGAATGAAAACTTCCATTGTTATCACAAACATACTTTATAAGTTTCCTGTTATTTAGAGAGTGTTTTTAAGGCTTTCCTTTAGTCATTTCTTCCTAGAAAATAACCATCTATATATGCCATCCTGTCAGAAAAGTGTCCATAAAACATCCAGCTTCTAAATTAGGTTTCCTTTCACTGAGAGATTATGAAAAATCCTACACTAAAGGCCAAACATTCTTGTGTTTTCAAGCACCTTTCTACCATTCAGGTGGTATAAGTGGACTGTAATCTGTCCATAGTTCCTACAAATTTCTCTGCTGTTGTGATCATGCTGCCAGGCATAAACATATCCAAGGCAGGTTTGCATCTCTTGACAGCCTGAGCAGGGGAAAAAAAACTATGGAGAAAAGAGATAAGTTGGGTTACCAGGCAGTGAATAG
This sequence comes from Alligator sinensis, assembly GCF_000455745.1. Classification (NCBI taxonomy): domain Eukaryota; kingdom Metazoa; phylum Chordata; order Crocodylia; family Alligatoridae; genus Alligator; species Alligator sinensis. Next base: position 171,655 of record NW_005842245.1, on the reverse strand, counting down.
TTTCATTTTACTAATCATTAATTGGTATAAGGTTTCTAAAGAGCTCTACATGGTTTAAGACAACATGTTGCCAGAATGAGCACTCTGATGGCTCACAACTCCCACTGGAGGAATTTTTCAAAGAAACTGCCTGCAGGTATCTCCCACCTGAGCTGCACATGGGAGATCCCACCTGCTACCAAACACAGTATACAAGCAATATTTAGAGACAAAATAGTCTTTCATAGTGATCTGCCTTTGTTAAGCAATGAACAGGAAGATAAGATTAGGCTGACTCCAAACCTTCTTCATGGCAAATTTTTTTTTTTTTTAAATTTCAGAGCAGTTCAACTCACTACGAAGTTCAGCTGTGCCTAGAAGTCAAGTTTCAACTGTTCTGGAAACTCAAATTTTAAGTCACGCTCTTTAATTTTTTTCCCTCCAGTGGGAAGGCCCATCCTCCTCTACTTAAAAATTATTGGCCAAATTGAAAGAGTGGACTAGTTTAACCTCACTGTTTCCAGGACTCTCTACCTGCCATACTTCCTTGCCTTGCTTTATGCATTACATACCAACAACTACAGGTCAGAAGTTGTATTACCCATTAGTAGACAAATTCTTCTCTCAATTATGACAATTCATATTCCATTGATATACATCAGGATATCTGAAAACTAGAATTGGCCTCAAATGTGGAACGTGTTGCTGTGGTGACAGAATACAAGAACATAGGGCAGAAAGACGCCTCTTAGACCTTCAAGCCTAGCCCCCTGCATGTTCAGGCAACCATATACCAATGAGTCACCAGGTCACAACTTGAAACTCTCACACACAATTACAAGACAAAAGTCAGTAACACCAACACCACTCTACAGCATGCTATAGACAAAAGCATGTGGGTAGAAAGGCACTGCTAATAGGTCCCCTATCACTGCAGAAAACTGACTATGTCCCATGCTGAAGAAGGAGACAAAAAGCTGCATAAATTCTATTAAAGGTAGCTGTGAGAGTAAGGGTTTCAAAATCTGGTTAGTTTTCATAAAGGTAACGCTGGTCTGTTGGCTTGGAAATGGCATTTAAAGGTCTGTTTTTTGAGAATTGGCTTATAAGTATAGATATATGCATTATAAGGGTTCAAGATGGGCAGCAAGGGTTAATGGATTTTTAAAGAGCTTGGGGGAGACACGCACAGAGTTTCATACAGCCCTGGAAGTAGGCAGGCTGTCTAGTACAAGGCCAACGGATGAACACACAGCCCAAGAATGGAGGGGGGCATACCATAACACGAGATCACAGCCTTCAAGGCAGACAGGTTGTCTAACACAACAAGGACACACAGCCTGGGAACCAAGAGAATATGTACCATACTGCCCATAACATGAGATAAGTGATACCAGGTACAAGGCCCCAGAGCAGCGGCAGTGCCCGAGACCTGGTTTTGGGGGAACAGACCAAATTAGGAGAAGGCCCAGAAGGCTACGTGGATGTGTGACCACACAGAGGAACCAACCAGAGATAGCCATGGATGAAATCATCAGGAGCCATCAAGGGGGAAGGAGAATGCAAAAACAGAGACTTAAGATTAACAAAGGGTCCCTCCTTCTCTTCCTTTCTGTCCCTTCCCGTTCCTCCTCCTCCTCCCTGAGAAGGGTCCCTGTCCCCGTCTGAGGCTACCATGGACCAAGGGCATACCAGCAGCCTGTCTCATGAATCCCACTGGAGGGGGACTGTGGGCCTCGGCATCTCACCTCCAGACTGCTGACACCTAAGAGAAAGAGCATCAGAGTGAAGCCTGCATCCTGACCAGATGTACGTTGACTCTGATGACAGCCCTAGGATTGGTAGATACAGAATTGTTTGACTGTTTGTATTGTTGCTTTTTTGTTATAACTCTATATCAATAAATTTGCCCATTATCAAATGGAAAGATTGTGGTTGGTCTAAGGATTGTGCTCGCCCAGAACAAAAGGTATAGGGGCTGGGTCCAAATCCAGTACCAACATGGTTCCATTCGTTGATCCACAAAACTCTCAGTCGGGCTGCAAAACAAAACACTGCAAGAGCCAAGCAGTGTAGAAATGGGATCTTAGAACTGGAAATAGCTCATGAGCCAATTTCTATCTTATGGCATAATCAGCATAATAAAACCAGAAGTTAAAAAGTATCTCAAAATATTTAACAAGAGACAGGAATTTGCACTGTCACAGACATAATATAGTTGAGCGTAATAAATTGTGAGTATCAGCATAAAAATCATTAACATCCATAAAACTGATTGATTTAATCTAAATTTTTACTTGCATCAATAGAAAAAAGAAAAGAAAAACAATCTAAACGCATGTTAAAATTAACTTTAAAAAAACAAAACTCTCAGTCTAAACTGGATATTAAACATGAGTTAACAATATAAAGACTCCCTTAACTGTATAAGGTATTCTGCATGAGGATTAATCTCTTATATATTTTATGACCTTAATTGCCAAGCACTTCACAGTCTTTAATATATTTATCCTTACAACACTCCTGTGAGGTAAGACAGCACCATTCTCCCTATTTCACAAAGGGGGAAGGGAGGCATAGAAAAACTAAGGATTAAGCTACCTAGCTGCATAAGGACAGTTTTCAGATCTTATGCACATCTTGGATTTTATTTCTGCCTGTAGCAGAATAGGAACACCCAGGTACACATATACCAGCAAGAAGTAAACAAGGAAGAAGGAGCACCACCTTTTTTATTCAATAGCCTAAAGGTTAGGGCACTTGCACAGTAAGTGGAAGACAGAGCAGCCAGGAAGGAAAGATATGTGGGGCCAGCATAAGGTAGGCAAGTTATTGGGAGGATGGCTCAGTATGCAATAGTGCTACCTTAGAAAGGAGGGGCCCTGGATTCTGGCCCCTGCACCTAATGGATGTTCTGCATTTGTATTAAATATTTATTAAACACATAGCAGGTGGAAAATTCCTACCCATTTGTGGGCAAGGACAGAGACCGGAGCCAGCACCAGAGATGGAACCCAGAGTCCCCCATCTCCCGACTTCTAGGAGCACCTCGGCAGGACCAATTTAGCCTGCCTCTAAGAAGGGCCCCTTGGTAGCCCGGTGATTCTGCATCATGAAGAAACAGAGCCAGGGGAGATATACAAGCTCCACAAGGAATACCCTGAAAACAATCCTTAGGCTGTATTAGCTTTTCCATGGATCTCTTCTAGACAGCAAAGCCAACTTCATTACACAGGGTTCAAGGGCAGCCATCAGCATCACAGAATTGGACAGGACTTCAAAGGTCATCTGGGTCCACATTCTGCATGAATGCTACTTCTAAATGCTTAGTGTGGTATCAGTTACCCCTGTCACTAGTGGGAGAATACGGGACAGATAGAGAGGCTCCAGGATCACTGCATGGTTGGCCCTGGCTTCCTACAGAGGCCTCTGAATCTTTTCCCCTATTTCTTCTTACAGACCAATCTAATGAAGCCTTCGTAAAGCAAATCTTGATACAATTTCCTCTCTCTGAGCCTCCTGCTGCAGGACTGGAAGAGGTGATCAGCCCATGGATAGATATTTGCTTACTAATTCAAAACTCTTTTCCAGCTCTTTACAGTGTTCTTTATTACCTATTCTTTTGGTGTCTAACAAAAGCAATCCTTGATTAAAAATATGGTTTTCTACAAGCTGTGACTAGATCATATAAATCAAGAGAAATCAGATGCATTATTGCTAATTTGAATTTGGCAGGTTAAATCATTCCTGTGGTGCTTATGAATTCTTAACCCAAGTGGCTGTAATCAGAGCTAGCCACTGCTTGCACTGGTAATTTTACCACTTCAGCTTCAGGAAACCTGATTACAGCGATCAATCTCCTAGACTTTGCTTTTTATTTTCTAATCATTTTCCTTTTTAGATGATATATACATTTAATAAGGTAAGATCACAAGGACTCTGACTTGAAAGAATGTTTTCCTTGCACTCCCTCCCTGCCCCAGAATTAAAAATCCTCTAGTGCACGATAGGCAATTGAAAACTGAAAATGACTGATTCTATTTTAAAGTTTTAAAATAATGTCTTATGGAAAAATTTAGTCTCGGGAAATTTGAAAGATAAGAATGTTAAGGACTGTTATCAGGTACTTAGATAAAGTTATTTTCTGCTGTTCCCACTCAGACAAAACACTTGTTTGTTTTAACAAGAATTTTGCCGAGAGAGTCTTCTGTTGACATCTTTTACCTATTCATGCAAAAATACAGGTTATACACTAGACAAGTGAAGAGTCCTACAGGGAAGCTGGTTTGGGGTTGGAGGGGGATAGAAAAAAAAAATCAAGAGGATACAAGTCTATGTGATCTGTCTGGTTGTATAACTTCTCATCCTGCAAGGTGCGGTGTGCATCTTTGTAGGATACACAAGGTGGTATACCTAAAAAACTGTATGCAAGTTTACACACAAAAATGTGTTAGCTATATCACCTCTCTCTCTACCCTACAAGGTATTTTATATATATAAAAAATGGTGTTATACCTGGAAAATCTCACAAACATCAACAAGATTTAAAAAAAAGAGTTGAACTACATCAACTCATTGCTGGGAATTAGGGCTGGTGGAAAGGTTTAATCAAAAAATAATTTTGTTGAGAAAAACTTTTTAGCCAAAACCAAAATTCTGCACAATCATAATGATGCTTGATGTGAATTCATGAGAAAGTTTAGCTGTTTTAAATTTTTAGTATAAAATATTCATACACTTTTTTTCAAAAAAGATTCTCCTTAGTACCAACTGAAGTATCTGATATTTTAAAGCATCTCCTATTTGTGGTGTAGTGGAACAGTTTTCCCGGCACATATTTTCTGACCCAGGAACTCAAAACCTCTCATGGGTTTACCAAAATTTCTAGAGTTATGCTTAAAAAAAATGTCAAAATCTGAGTCAAGTATAATTGGATGCATCTACATGTGTGCTTTATTGCAAAGTTGACTAATTAGCTCTACAGTAAAATGTTACTGTTTATACAAGCATCAGTATTAGGGCTCTGTAAAATAACTCCATCATAAGACAATACTGCCACGGATGGCAGAGTTATTAACTCTGGTAAAGCGCATGTGTAAGTGCTGACCCAGGCATAAATTGTGCCTGGTCTGCCCAGGCAGCAGGGGGGCAGACCCCTGTCTGCTGCCTAGCCACCTGGCTCCGGAATTTGGCCACTCTCGTGCCTCAGCCAGCTCCTCTGCTGCCCAACACCACCACCTGAAGCCTGAGCCTTCTGCCCCCCAACCTGAGCCTGAGCCTTCCACCCTCCAACCCTGAGCCTACTGCCAGCCTGGGACTACTCTGCCCCAGTTCCAAGTGCTGCTGTTCAGGGCACAGGTGTAGACCCTGCACCAGGGAGCAGTTAACTCCAACACGAATTGTGCCGGAGGTTATTCTGTCACTTTAATGGCCCATATAGATGCACCCACTGAATCAAAGCTGAGACTGCACAGACAATAGAGAGGTATCAGCTGCCCCAGTCACCTTAGGAAGTACAAATATGTATGTCTGCAGTACAACTCATGTAAACAACATGGGACTAGTTAAAAAAAAAATAGCAGTATAGACAAGGTGACATGGAACTCACTGTGTGCCCAGTCATTTGATTATTTAATCAGGGTCTTGGGCAGGTTTTACAGATTTTTTCATCAGTGACCTAGAGAAATGAGACTTTTACAGAGTTGATCTACGACGAACATACAAGATTATTTTTTCAGTCTAATTGTCATGATCATTTTTTTCCCCCTCAGATGATGTCCTCATGCCACAAATCTACAGACACCACTAAACTCATAATAGAACACTTCGCAACATAAGCATATAAGGTAGATAATTACTGACTGGCTTACTCTTCCTTTCTTCCTACCATTTTAATTCCAATTTGTAAAATTGCTGGGCAAAATATAAAAATAGTAGAAAGAACAAACTTAACTTGTTAAGAATGACACTTAAAGACATTAAGAGTAGTTTCGATGTTATTCTCTGGAGTGATTACAATATCAAAGCATATTGCAAAAATTAATGAAGAGCTGTAGACTAGACACATAATAGACATTAAAAACAAACTTTGCAATTATGCAAGCATATAATTAGTAGAGTGCTATATAATAAAGACCAATTAAGCCAGAACAGTCTCAGAGGGAATAACAAAACAAAATGAATATTAAAACAGCAAAACCAAAGAAATACTCAGCCATCTGCATGTTGAAGAAAAAATAATGAATCCAATGATGGACATGCACAACTCCATACCTGAAAGACTATTTATATCAAATTAGTAAAAAACTCACAGGGTGCTCCAACTGCGAAGTTGTTCCTTATACACACACACAAATAGTCACTGGGAAATAAAGTTTAGATGGCCTTGCTTTTCTAAATTTGGACTTTCTAAATAGTGTAGGTAGATGCAAGAAAGTCCCCTTCTAGTCGCTTCTGCTGAGACACCTAGTTCACCGTGATGTTCCTGCTTGTTGACAAATTCATATGCATCCACAAGTAGATATCTAAAAAATTGCAGTTACCATACGTCTTTGACTGCTTCACATGTACTTGTATCCATCCATTGATCCATCTCCCACCTTTTTTCTAACCTAACCTTTCAAAACCTGAGTCAAACAATAACCACTTAAAAATCTCTCTTTCACAGAAACATTTATTTACTTACCCTTGTAAATGGAATGCTCCTTCTTCCTTTTACTACTAAACAAAAGCCTCATCCCTCACAGTCAATGGCAACACTTTTATTGTGTTTAACTGTCCTAAGTGGAACCAGTCCTGAATCTATGACAGGCTTTAAATCTGTCATATTAAACAAAAGTCCAGGTACTAAAATGCCATGTGAAATGAAACACTGAACTTTAGTATGCGTGATAGTTAACAAAAAAAAAAAAAAGTCTCTCCTCAATTTCCGATACTTCTAGTTTCAGGACCCCACGTACAATATTTTTGCTCTGACAAAGTTAGACCATGTCTCTACTGCGACTATAATTTACATTTAGCTGTTACATTTAGTTAAATTATAGTTGTATGGAATGGTTTGGATAGGGATGATCCTGCCTCAGGCAGGATTAGATGACCTATGGAGGTTCCTTCCAGCCCTACTTCTCTATGGCTGCTTAGAGATGTGAAATAAAAAACAAAACAAAACAAAAAATGGTGCTTTAAGTTCAGCTCAGCACACCCCCACATGAAATGCAGTGCATGCCCAGAAGAGGCATCTTGTTAGTTTAACCCAGTTTGCCCACCATCTGTATAGATCGGGCACTCAGCGGGGCTTCTTGGTGCTTTATGTAAAGCTGATTCAGTCAGCTATTAGATAAAATGCTCCAAAAAGCCCTGCTGAAGTGCCCGATCTATACAGATAAAGGGGAGCTGGGTCAAACTAATGCACTTCTTCCAGTAAAGTGCTGTTTTTGGTGGGGTTTCCATGTCTGTCAGTGGCCTATGACTCCATAACTTACCATGACAGGCAATAGCACCCTTAAGTACACCATGCTACTCTATGAAGGCTGCTTCATAAATCCAGACAGTGCTTCAGGTGTGCTAATTAGCACTGCTGAGTGACAGTGCCAATTAGTCCACCCCATGGTAATTGTCCCACCTACAGTACTTAGTGGATATGGCTACACTGCTTCTGCGTTAAGAAGCAGTTTCACACTGCATGTGAAAGTACATCATACTTTGGGGTGCTGCAACTAAGTATGGCATATTTACTGTGTGGAAATGTCCTTAGCAAACCAAACCAAAGCAGGAAGACAAGATACTAAACCCTATTCCAAGAGTTTAGTAAAATGTCATCTATAGTAATGACAACAAAGAAGAATAGTAAGGAAAAAAGGAAGAAAGACCAGGTGCAGGGGATATGCTTTCACTAGGCTGCAGCCTCTTTAATTTGCTTGGGAATGCTGCCCAGCTGCAAATGGTTTAGTGGTGATGAACCTTGATAGTTTCCACCTCTTTGGGAGGGATGCTTTCAGCATTTTCCTATGCCAGCCTCAGCTTGTTCCCCTAATGTTCCTATGAGGATTGAGGAGAAGTGGGAGCTGGTGAAAGAGGTCTGTCTCTCCACTCTGTCAAATATTAGGATCTTCAAACCCTGTTTTTTATGCTTTCTTAGGGGGCCTTCCCATGAGTTCCTTTCTAACTCCAGTTTACCAGGGAACCAGACTCCCATATGGAAAAAGGGCCTGCCCTGGGTCACCTGCCATCTGCTAAATTTCAGCATTTTGAATCTAACCTCTCTGTCTACTGGACTCCTGAACTGCTGTGAGGGAGGTAAAAGCAGTCTACTCCACCTCATTCAGTCTGGCAGTGAGAGGAATCCCTCATCACAAAGAAAAGAATGAGTGTAGTGCAGGTCCTACAGCAGATCCCCAAACTCCTTGACAACAGAAAAAGGTCCCAATCAGACAAGGCAGTGTAAACCTACCCTCACTCTGGTAGCTATACATACCACTTCTGTTTAGCCCCTGGCTTGGGGAAGCCTTTTACTGAAACATAAAGGGAGGACTTGAAGAGAGCCGTTACATTTTTCTTAGTGCCAGTAAGACAAGGATCCTCTACCGCCCAAACTTGCAAGCTATGCAAAATATAACTATGCTGTACCAAGTAAAACTGGGTAATAGAAGCCCATACTTTAAGAAGCTGAATGTCCTCACTTCCAGGTGACACTAATACTGGGAGGCAACAAAGCTCAGCTCTCACCAGGGAACAATCCATATCTTTTAGGACCACAGTAAAATGAAAAAGGAAACTTTTTTCAAGCATCTACATGAGCTACTGTTAAAGAGCATTAGGCAATGTTAGCTTCCATACTGATAACATTAACAACACTTTAGTAGTGCTTGGAATAAAAAAGTGCAGTCACAATAAAGAATACAGAGCCTTGTTTTGAAAAATATTTAGATGCCTGCTCCCACTGTGCTCTTATTGCTCATTTTTGTGCATTACAAGAAAATTTTAGTAATTTTAAAATTATATTTTCAACTCTTGTCAATTAAAATGGAACAGAAATTATCAAAATTGTGGAAGATGAGAGACTAAATCATTATATACAGCAAAAGCTGTGTTAACCGGCACTTTATTAGCTGGGAAACTCTATTAACCAGCATCTGAGGGATGTGGCAAAAACGAAACTGGAAGTACCACTTCTGGTTTTTGCTGCTGCGAGCAGAGTTTTTCTTTGCCGCTTCTTCAGCCCACAGCCCAGGGCAAAGCAGCCTGCACAGGGCCCCCCTCCCTATTTCCTAGCGACTGACGCTGGGGAGTGCACCGGACAGTACACATTTCATTAACCGGAATATTTGATTAACCGGCATCCCCCATTCCCGGGGGATGCCGGATAACAGAGCTTTTACTGTATAACTCTTGGCCTACAAATTCATTTACCCTCTTACAGGTGGGTGATAAACACTCCACTGTGTATTGTTAAAGTGACATAACCTTTCCATTCCAAGGGCTAAAAGATTTTGCCCAGTCTGTCTAAGGAGTTTTGGAAGATGCTACCCACTATGTATTAGAATGTTCTTTATATAATGACATAAAGAGAACCTATTTATTACCATACTTGCAGAAATGAATACATTTCTCAAACAGAGAGAAATTAACCTGGCTTCTACAGCAAACAGATCTAAATGTAGTAAACCGTCTTGCAATTTTTGCTTATACGGCTAAGACGATTAGAGTTAAATATCCTTTATTACTGATATGAGTGATACATTTTAATATTAGATTTGATTTTATTGTTTCAATTGTGGATCTATGTACAACAATATTATAGGTTCATATCTTGATTTACTACTATATATTAATAATATTTTATGTTGGTGGGCTCTATTTTTAGTATAATATTTGTAATTCAGTTACTTTATTCAAACTTATTTACATTATGGTTGTATGTATGTCATGTCATCTTCGGAAGCATGGCATTTAGCCAGAATCTTTAATAATAAATGTCTAATAATAAAGTGACATAACCAAAATATTTCTCGACCGTGTAGATTTTTTTAAATGATGCACACTTGGTACCCTGAACCATTATTTCTACACTATTAAAGAATAAACCTTAAAGTTTTAAATATACTACACTTCACAATATTAATCAGTATAAATTATGCATGACTTGCTTGAATTACTTGTATATAACTCATATATATTGGGAATAAATGAATTATAACAGTAGGAGCCTTCATGCAAAGGTTAAAAACAGGCACGCATACAGCCAATCTACAGGAAACCTGAAAAGTTTAGGTTAATGAAATGTCTGAGAAAAAAAAGTCATATTAATTAGCAGGTTCACAGGATTCTTCACAGCTATATTTTAGAAATGCCAAAGTGTAATGCATTAATGCTCTGGGCAAAAAATTCTCTTCATTTAGAAAATCATTCCAAGATTATCTTTTTCAATCTAGTACCTTTTTTCCTAATAATTTGTATGCTATAAAGTGCTCTCTCTCTCTCTCAACATTTTTTATGTAAGACAAATTACATGCAATGTTTATGGTTTTGCAGATAATGAGAAAAACTACTGAAGGAGGTTTATTTATTTATTTATTTTTATGGATTGAGTTTTCAAACTTTCATTTTTATTGGACTTTAAATAGATAGGTCAGTGATTCCCAAAGGGCATGCTATGGGACACAGAAGCCTGCCACAAAAAAATAATCAGCATCAGACCTAGACCATGGAAACGTGTCATCTGGCCTGTGGGGCTCCTCATGAGTCTGGAAATTTGGTAATAGGGAAGAAGTGGCAATTAACACTGTCACCATTCCCCTGACACAAAATTTTCAAGCTCCATGTGGCAGGATAAGACCCTGGCTACACTGGCCCTGCACAAAAAGATCGGGTCAAGGCAGCATGGGTCCCAAGGGGTAGGATTGAGCCCTGGCTGCACCAGCCTCATGATGGGATCAGGCTACAGCTGTGCTGGTCCCACATGGCAGGATTGGGTCCTAACTATGCCAGCCCTACAGAGCAGGATCAGACCCACAGACCAGATCCGGCCAGTGGACTGACCTGGCACCACCCATTCAGCCTGCAGGGCCAAAATGTTGGCCCTTGTTATGAAAGACTCACACACACACACACACACACACACACACACACACACACCCTTTTCAGGTGTAAGAGTGAAGTGTGCCCCTAATTTTAATTCAGAAAACAAATGTGCCCCATGTGTCAAAAGTTTGGGGAACACCAAAGTAGAGGTAGATGTGAGAATTTCTTTTCTTCCCACTAGTTTTGGGTTGTGTATTGATACAATTTCATAGAATAACAGAAAATTTGAGTTAGAAGGTGTAATATGTTGGGATCCCAGGGGTGGCCGTGACACTCCCTGGTGGCTCTGCAACCATGCCCTACTCTGCCCCCAAGGAACATTTCTATCTTTTCTGCCACGCCTTGATGGTATTTATAATAAATAGGGAGGCTGCCCACAAGTCTTCACTAGGCCTTCGCCAGCCTGGCTGGGCCTCAGTAGTTGCCTGTGCCCAGCAGAGCACCCAAAGCCTTAAAGGCTAACTGCATGGCTCAAATCCTTCCCTTTACCTCCATGCCTCACAGATGTTACAGGTATGTTGTCCCTCTGTTGGGGCTTCAGCCTCTCTGGCCTCTGCCCCTTCAATCTAGCTAGGCCTTCTAGCCTAGGCCCACTGAAGATGGACCTGAATTTGAGGCATTAGTTTCATTTGTCCCTTTCAGTCACCTGGCCCCTGGGCCCTCTGTGGCTGCACCCTTGCTAGTGCCGAGTCTGCCCCTGGCAGGGCTCAAGGCAGTCAAGTGCCCCCTGAGCATAATGAAGCCTCTATCTCCCCTTATAGCCTCATCCCAGTCCACCAGTAGAAACAGTAATGTAACATAAGCCCCTGAGCTATAACATAAGTAAAACAATAGAAGCAGCCTTCTGCCTCTTAAACAAGGCAAACCTTCTTTCATTTTTTGGCCAGCATTCCTCCCAGCCTGATTCCTTGTGAGCTCCTCAGGCCTAAGTCTTCCTGTAAGCAGCATAGCAATCTGACCAGTGTCCCTGCTTCTCCTAGGCAGGAGCTCCTAACACTGCAGCAAGCAAGGCTAGGCTGGTTTGCCAGCTCAAGCCCCACATTTATATGCACCCAGGGCCCTGCCTACATCCGGTCAGGTGACTGCCTCGGCTGGTTGCTAATTGCTTCATTAGCCCTGTTGCCCCAGCAACTTGCAGCTGCTGCCCCCTGCCTAGCTGCAGTGCTCCTTCACTGGGCTGCTTCTCCTCTCAAAGTAACAGACGGCCTGGGTCTCTCTGTTCCAGAAGGGACCTCAGGAGGTCATCTAGTCCAACCCTCGGCTCAAAGCAGGAGCATCCCTACCTATCTCTCAACCTAAGATTTTGTTTAACTGGGTCTTAAATACCTCCAAGGATGGAGATTCCACTACCTCTGGATAACCTATTCCAATGCTTTACTACCCTCCCAGTTAGAAAGTTCTTACCTATAACTAACCTGAACTCTCCTTACTGCAACGTGAGAAAATTGCTCCTTGTTCTGTCATCTACCACCTCTGAGATCAGTTTAGCTCCATCCTCTTTGTAACCCCACTTCAGGTAGTTGAAGGTTGCTATTAAATCCCCCATCAGTCTTCTCTTTTCTAGACTAAATAAGCCCAGCTCCCTCAGCCTCTCCTCATAAGTCATATGCCCCAGCCCCCGAACCATTTTCACTGTTCTCTGTTGGACTCTCTCCAATTTGTCCACATCTTTTCTGTAGTGTAGGACCCAAAAATGAATACAGTACTCCAGATGTGGCTTCACCAGTGCTGAATAGAAGGTAGAATCACTTCTCTCAGTCTGCTGGCAATGCGTCTACTAAGATAACAAAGAATATCTTTTGGTCCAATCCTCCAATTTGTCGAGGTCTCTCTGAATCCTAGGCCTATCCTCCAGCATATCCACTACTCTCCCCAGCTTGGTGTCATCTGCAAACTTGCTGAGGGTGCACTCTATTCCATCTTCCAGGTTGTTGATGAAGATATTGAACAAAATTGGCCTCAGGACTAACTAACCCCTGGGGCACTCTACTTGATACTGGCTGCCAACTAAACATCAAGTCTTTAACAACTGCCCTCTGATTCCAATAGTCAAGCCAGTTTTCTATCCACTTTATACTCCATTCATCCAACCTGTACTTTCTTTGCATGTTTGAAGAACATTGTGGGAGACAGTAACAAAGGCCTTTCTAAAGTCAAGGAATATTACATCCTCTACTCTCCCTGCATCAACAAACCCAGATCACAGAAGGCAATCAGGCTGATGAGGCATCACTTGCCCTTGGTGAATCCATGCTAACTGTTCCTAATCACCTTCTCCAAGTGCTTAGAAATTAGTTATTTGAGGACCTGCTCTATGACTTTTCCAGTGACTGAGGTGAGGCTGACTGGTCTGTAGTTCCCTGGACCCTCTTTTTTCCCATTCTTAAAAGGGCCCTATATTTGCCCTCCTCCAATCATCCACTATTAGATTCCCCACCAATTCTCCCCTGTTTCTGGGCAGCAGATCAAGAAGAGAACAACCCCTAGTTGGCCTCTCCAACACTTGCACCAGGGAGTTGTCCCCAGCACTCCCCAAAACCTTCCTGGATTGCTTGTGCACTTCTGTATTGTCCTCCTAGCAGAAGTCAGGGTGAAGTCCCGCATGAGAACCAGGACCTGCGACTGGGAAACTTCCATTAGATGTTTGAAGAAAGTCTCATCCACCTAATCCTCTTGGTCTGGTGGTCTATAACACACACCCACCATGACATCATCCTTGTTGTTCTCCCCTGTAATCCTAACCCAGACATTTACAACAGGCCTATCTCCAGTTTCATACTGGAGCTCTAAGCAATCATACAGCTTTCACATACAGCATAACTCCTCCTCCTCTTTTCCCCTGCATGACCTTCCTGAACAGTTTGTACCCATCCATGACAGTGCTCCAGTCATGCAAGATATCCCACTAAGTTTCTGTTATTCCAATCATGTCATAGTTCCCAGACTGTGCAAGGACTTCCAAGTCTTCCTGCTAGTTTTCCAGGCTCTGTGCATTTGTGTACAGGCACCTGAGGTAAATAGCCAATTGCCCTACTTTCTCCAAAAGAATGAGAAGGCCTCCCCTGTGACCTCTTCCTATTTGTGCTTCCTCCAGGTCACCCACTTTCTCACTTACCTCAGAGAGTTACTCTCCATCCACCAGCAAACCTAGTTTAAAGCCCTCCTCACTAGGTTAGAGAGCCTATCTGTGAAGATGCTCTTCCCTCTCTTTGTCAGGTAGATCTTGTTTCTTCCCAGCAATCCTTCTTCTTGGAACATCATCTCATGATTAAAGAAGCCAAAGTCCTGCTGGCAACACCATCTGTGCAGCCATGCATTGATCTGAACAATGCATCTACTCCTAGGATCAAGGAGAATACCACTTCAACTTCTGTCCTCCTCACCCTTGTATCCAAAGCCCTGTAGTCACTTTTATTCTGCTAAGGGTTGCCCTTGTTTGTATCAAATGGATGAGCAACATGGGGTAGTAGTCAGAGAGCCAGATGAGTCTTGGTAATCTTTCCATGACGTCTTAGATTTGGGCTCCAGGAAAGCAGCAGACCACCTGAGACAACAGGTCAGGCCAGCAGATGGATGCCTCTGTCTCCGGCAAAACAGTCTCCAACCACCTGCACCCATTGCTTCCTTTTGGTAGCAGTTGGCCTCAACCCTCCCAACCTTGGGGATGCCTGGCCTGGCCTCTTCCATGAATGGAATGTGCTTCTCCTCTGCCTCTGTTACTAGGGCTCCACATCTGTTCTCCAGGCAAACCACTGCAGGAGGGGATGATAATTTCTGTTTGCTTCCAGAAGTCACAAACTTCCAGCTTCCACCTTCCTGGGACTCCATGTCTTTTTCCTTCTCTAGTGTTGCCTCTGGCAGTTCTGCTGCAGTCCTAGAGGTCTCCTTCAGCATCAAATCAATGAAATCTTCATGGCAGAGGATGCTTCAGAGCCTCACCACCTCTTCCTATAGCTCTCTTGCCTGCTTCTTGAGGGACACTATGAAGAAGAACCACTCACATCACAGGCACTCCTCCCCGATCTGACTGTCACTGGAAGGAACTTGCAAGCCACAGTATCCAAAGTGCCAAACCAGGACCTGCGTGCAAGCCTTGACAGTGGGCGGTCCTGCCCAGATAGACACCTCACAGGTGCAAGCAGAAGAGCTGGTTGTGGCAGTGGCTCTGGCATTATGACATCCTCCAGCCATTTCTCTGGGCCTCTTAATCTTTTGCCTCTCTCTTCAAGCAGACCTTCCATAGCAAAATTCCCTGTAAGCTGGCCTGTTTACTGCCCTTTGGTCCTGAAGTTTCCCTTTTCTTGGCTATCCTGCTTTCTCTCACCCAGTTTACAGGGAAGGAGGGTGAGAGAGTTTCCAGGCAAACTCCATGGGGAACTCTCCACTCACTCTGGACTCTAGTTAATATGGGGTTTAAGTATTGGTCTAACTGCTGAATTTTAGCTACTTGTGCTAAATATATGTGGGTTAGTTACTCTTATTTAAGGACAGAGCTTACCTTAAAGGTTCCCCTTCAAAGAAAGGGGCAGCAAACAGATCTGAAAACTGATTTCAAAACTGTCCTGTGTGCTACCCCCTCCCCCTGCCCTCTTTGCTATGGGAATCTCCTTTTATTCCCTCCTGGGCCTTGACTGGCTGCACTGTATTGTTAGGGCTTTTGACAGACACAGGCAAAAATCACCCAGCAATCACCCAGGTAGCAGCACCTCTAGCTGCTCAGAGTATGTGCCCAAACACACAGCCCACCAAACAAATACTCATCAAGCCAAACACATGGGCAACCCTGGCTCACTTCCAGAGCAGGATCTGGGGCTCCTCTTCCCTTTCCTCCTCTTACTCCCAGCAACTGTTTGCAAACTGCCCTGTTTGCCACCCCCATTCACTCACTCCTTTTCTCTGTATGTTCAGGTGAGCCTGTTGCACTAAATTAATTAATCAATTGTGGAAAAAGGATGGGCAAGGTGGGTTAAATTATCAGTGAAGCTATTCCAGTGTCAAAATTAGATTTATTAACAGTAACTAACATTAAAACACAATTGGAACAGAAGAGGGTACATTTACTTAGGCCTTCCATGCAGCTCCATAATTCTGCTGGTCAAGCTTCCTCCAGGCACTGGAATGAGGGTGCTCTAGAGGTCTTCTCTCTCCACAAGATGTTTTACTTACACACAGATTCCCCACACAAACCCTATACCACAGACAATTACTTTTGCAACTTTTTATACCTCTTTGGATGACTGAGAACATGCATATCACGAGCTCCTGCATTATTCACCAATCACCTCCTAACAACTCCTAACCAGTCATTCTCCTACAGCAACTACTCCTGTCACTCACTCTTTCTTGCAGCTTCTTTACTACTCATTTCACACATAACCAATCCCTTCTTCTCCTGCATCTCAGACTTTAATACTTCTTGCTGTCAATCACCCTATAAATCAGCTAAGGATGAAATGAGCCATGCACATGCTCTTTTTCTTTAACTAGGCCAATAAGTTAACCATGGGTCACCCCTAGGGCAACCACAGGCTTTTAGACTCTGGACTTTTATGGGTTTTCAGAAAAGAAAAAGAAGTCAGGGGCATACAATCCAGGCTGTGGAAGTCTCAAGATCCAGCCCTTTGTGCTGATAAAAGGTAGGAAATCTTGCAACACTACAAACTGCAGTCCTTAGTTTATCTACAGGGTAAGACTGGCAGAGCAGCATCAGTGTTAGCTTCTTCTTCATACCACACCACTTCAATTCAGGATCCCATTCCAGACTCCATTCCTATTCAGTCTTTGGTCTCTTGAAGATGCCAAAAAAAGAGAACTGCTTCTTGTGTCTAGTTTTTGGCTTTATGCTATGGGGCTTGTCTTCAGTGCCTCTGTGCTGAGACTGGAAGGGCTGCCTAAAAGTGCACTTCACCCTCTCACTCCTTCTCTGCAAACAAGTCTCAGAAATGAGGCAGTGTAGGCATGTTAGTGTGATCTTGAGTGCATGCCAGTAAACACAGCTGGAAGTGGCTCAGAGGCATGTGCTCATGTATGCTCGGAGGTGGCTGCCTTGCCTGATTCTGGGATTTTTCAAATTTAGAGCAGGAATAAGTGTGATGAACTACTTTGTGGCAGCGCTTTCAGGAAGGCATGGTTGTGCTATACTGTACATGCTTTCATAAACAGGAGGTATGAGACCTTATAAACCATTGCCTCATTTTTGTGTTACCACTTTTTGGTCCAAGCCAAAATTACTATGGGTCATTTCTAGCAGGAGAATAATTTGATGATGGAGTTAGTTACTTTTTTGACATAATCCTGTATATTTATGAAGAATGTGTAAAGTATCCTCTCTACTGGTGCCCCAAGTAGCTGACTGTGGTTCATCACAGCAAAGGGAAAGCTCCCCTGCCACTGCATGCTGTCATGCAAGCCATGTCTCTGTGGGATGGATCCAAAGGCTCCACAGGGCTGATCCAGCTTGCAAGCCATGGTTTGTCCCCTGGGGTAGGAGTTGGCAATCTGGCTGTTGTTCAAAACAAGTCTCATAAATGACTGTAAAAAATAGTATCTTCTCTCTTAAGGGATTTACTCCTTCAGTGATTTCAGAATCAAATCTATGTGTAACAACTAAAATAAAGTTGTAACAATTGTAAAAATGACACATCAAACAAGTTTCTTTATACATTTCAGAATCAAGAATCCAGTTAGCCCCAGTACCTCATAAAATGGATAACAACCAATAGCACCTGAAAGAGACTGACATTTTTATTCAACCCAGTAATACCTTCAATCTAAGTACACCAGCCTCTGATACCTGGATCCTCTAATACTGATACCGATGCCTGATGATGAAGTCAGGGCAGATCTCAGCAGGTAGGTGGATCAAATCATGAACAGTACCAGGTCAGTTTATTTATTTTTTTAATAGTGAAGAGTTGGCAGGGCTCCACACATTTTTGCTAGGCAAAGTACTAGGAAACATCCCAAACCCAACATCACTGAAATACCATAAGGTGTATGCCGTGTCCTAGAACATCCATAGAATCACAGTTGAGGACCCAGCCCAGTTCACTCAGCCGTGTGTTCTTCTGAAGAAATCCACATGGAAAGCCAACACTTCACTAAAGGAATTCTTTTATGCAAGCAGTTAAAAAATGGAGTCCCATCTGCTTGGCTAATACAGTAAAGATTCAATGCCACATTTCCCATGGGTAGGAGTTGCCAATGTGTCCTAGTTATGACACATAATGCTCCTCATGTTGAGCAGCATGCTGTACTATGATCAGCTGTTAACCTTCATCTCAGAGTTGTCTAGTGGGTGGATACTGCAGGCTAGATTCATCCTCAAGTGTGTGGAGAGATTGGTGTTGATGAAGACTGGCAAAGCTGACAGATCAGCTCTGCTCCTTCCTTATTTGCACAGTATGCTAAAGACTGATGCTCTGTCTTCATGTTAGTTTTGAGCACTATAGCCAAAACCTTTAGGCGAGCACTTTAATCCCATCCCATGAACTAACCTGCTAAGGTGCTTTGCTGAACCCAATTAAATGGAACAGTGAGCCTTCACCAAAGCACAGACTACATCCAAACCTGGAATCTTCTTGGAGAATCAGAACTAAACATCAACACTGGAGATTATGATCCTGCTCAATATTCAACTATTAGAGATATAGGGATGTGCAGATTTAGTATTTATTTTGGGCCCATAAGAAGGAAGGTTTGTGCCTGCAGACATGGATCAAATGAACCTAAATCTGAGGCCTGATTCTTCCCTCTCATATGCAACCTTATTGGACTTCACCGCAGTGGAGTTAGTCCTGATTTACAATGATTTAATTCAAGGAGAATCAAGGGCCAGTGCTTTGCTTTGGGTCCCCCTCCTGTTACTTCCTGAAGTCTGGCTGGTTCTGGGGATGTGGAACTAGCCAAAACCATACACTGCCTCATGACTCACTACACACTACAGAGCCCAACTTTTTAGAAATCACCTGTCACTAGTTCTCATGGATCAGGAAGCCACATAAAACAGACTTTAAACTTTCTTCTTCTTCTACTTAATTTCAGCTGTCAGAATTACAATATAAACAGCACAGCATTAAATAGAAAGTCCAATTATATTGCTCCTTGGCGCAAACTAAAAATATGTAAATTGATTAATCCCAAACTAGGTGCAATAAATTTTCATTAATACTAACAAAATCTAAATGCCACTATGACTTGGTAACCAGTACCATTCGGGTTTAAAATCACCTAGTCTTCACAGTCCTAATTTCATAACACTTACTTAATCACTTCAACCAGGACATGCATAACACTTGGAGTGCATCATGTCAAAATGCTGTAGAATCTAATTGACTAAAGATTTTTGCTAGAAGTGGCTTTATTATCATTGTATCTTATAGTGCTTTATTAACATTTTTAGCTGAAAAGTCAGCCTGAGCTGGAAGCACTCAAAATGGCAAAACTCCCATTTTTTAATGTTTAAGTAAAGAATTGTCCTGATCTAGTAAGGCATAATTTATACTTCTCTGATTGCTTTGCCATTTCCATTTTCCCTAAGTGATAAAATGTGCCAAAATATTATTGTCTGGCATAGTAAGCATGAAGTTCCCACCATTCTCTGAGCAGAATGAATACTTTCTGTATTTAGTCCTCCTTTGAATTTGGCCAGGTTGGTAACCTAGTAACAAAATAACAAACTTCAGCCTAAATTTTCTTTAACATATTTCTTCAAATGTTTGTGTTTTCCTTCAGGACCTCTGCCTGAGATCTTAATTCTCTCAGCTTCTTCTAGAGGTTCTGATCTCTTTTCTATCCTAGTCACCCTAAATGACTCATCTTCCATGACTGCAACTATTCCATTGCAAGTCATTTTAGACCCCTCTGAGGAATTCAGGGCCTGGAAAACATTTTAGTGGAAAACATTGCAGCTCTACTGATGGTCAAAGAACCGGGCAGATTTAGATCAGTTAAGAATCTGGCCCTTTGAGTTTGGGGCCTAATGTTAGTTTGCGGAAACAGTTTGCGTAAAAAAACCACCTTGTCCTTCCCTACTACCAATGTAATGTGTATAAATATTGTGCCAGTTTTTACTTCTAATAGAAAGTGCTCCATTTTGAGGGGTTAACCCAGAGGTGGATCCAGGATTTAGCAAAGGTGCAGAAGCAGCAGCCTGTGCTGCAGGGGTGACTGCACCTAACATTCCCATACTCTCCCACCTGCCTCTCCCTTCTCCCCCACTCCCAGAGAGGCCTGCAGCCTGGTCCAGTCCAAAAGTAGGGAACAGGCAGGTTACTGCACCCCCTCTGGATACACCCCTGGGTGAACTTTATAAAGAACCTAGATAGACAGAACACATTTAATTTATTGCTAGAACTTTCTGCTGATTATTACTCATCAAAAAAACAAACAATGGGGAAAAAAAGAAGCATGCCACTAGTATCAGCTTGATCTTCATAAACAAAGGAAAACAAAACCCCACAGCTTCTAGTATCAGAGCATAGATGTTTTCCAGCCTAATTTTAAATTGTCTCATATTTTCTTCTTGGAAATACCTGAAATGCAACAGGATACAAAATTGTGTTCGTTTGACAGCTTTCATGTGTACTTATTGTATGTGAACTAAATATGGAAACAAAATGATATAATGAAAGGGTAAGCTACGTCAAAGGACTCCATACTTACTCCTATGGTAACATTTTTATAACTACATCAGCTCAGCTAAAACTAGATTCCAAACTATAACCTCTCTGCAATACAAAGTCTTTATTTCATAAAGGAGTTATCACTGTTAACACAGAACAAACACACTTCACACTTGAGATACCTGCACTGTTCTGAAAAGTGTCTGTCTTTAATTTTAGAAGAAAAAAATAAAAACCTGAAAGATGAATGAGAGAAGATCTGATTTCCCTGAACTTAACTCACCTTGTAGACATTTTAATTATATTTTGTGAAGTACAACACAAAGAAGAAACAATATTACAAAGTAGATAACCTCATCTTTTGAAGATGAGGAAGTAAGAGAGTGCCACACTCATTTAGACTGATATTTGATACAGTCTTATTTTCTCAATTATTTGTTAGTGATATATTAAATCCCAATAAGTGGAATAATTTAAATTCATGTTTCTTCTGATCTAGTTTACAATTTATGTGAAAAGGCTGCCCTCTTCTGACAGCTTAGTTTTCAATTTGTTTTAATTTTTTGTTTTCTTACTACCACCACAACCACTAATTCTTTATCCTTCAGCCTTTAAACCACTTATATGTACAGTATGTACCCACAAGCGGCAACAATCCCATTCCATATTACTTGTGCTCATATGCAAGAGTTTGAGAAACAGTTTAACTTACATGCAACTCTACAGATTGCAAAAACACAGGTAGTCCACCAAGATCAACAATGAACTCTCCTTTTAAACATCACAAAACAGAAGAGATGTGGCTTTCAAGATCTACCATTTTGGGAAGCTGTAGAATAGAAATCGGTATAGATCTCCACATCATGGTAGCAATATACACTTTCCAAATGTCTAATTGTTGACTTCAGTACAGGTCATGCAATGTAACATCTTAAGAATTTAACCAAGGGTTCCAGGTATATTATCATCTACAATTACTGCTTTTCTCTTACGTTGCATACACTGCTTTTAATGTATCAACAGCTAAGTCCCCTCCCCCACTCCAAAAAAAATAAAGGTAGGACAATGCTGAGATTGTAAGGACATAGTTTCAGTATCTGGCCCTGAGAGTAGATTTGAGAAGCCTTTGCTAGGTGCACAGTCCATGAGGACTGGAGATGAGAAGATTTGAAAACTCAGAAGAAGATTTAGAATAGCTTAATCTGAGAGCTGCATACAGGTAATTATTTGAGATCTGAGGGCAGGAGAGTAGGTTAAGAACTATTTCCTTAAGAGCTACTGTTGCAGGGAAGTACTGCTATCCACTTGGTATTCATAACTTGGAATCTGCACACAGTGGCCAGCCCAGTAGAGTTCGTGTTTCATGATCATTGCCTCAATGCTGGTTATGCTAGCTGCAGAGAGCATGCTGGCATTGGTGCAGTCTTCCCATCTAATGCAAAGGATCTTCCTGAGGCAACGCTGATGGAACCATTCCAGGCACTTGATGGCTTTGATATGTCACCCACATCTCATAACCCAGAGAGGAGCATGGGGATAACCACTGCATTGTAGACCAGGATCTTCGTTTTCATCTGCAGATCTCAGTTGGTAAAGACACAGGCAAGAAGCTTTCTGAAGGATATGCTGGCTCAGTGAATCCTATGTTCAGTTTCAACATCAAAACTGACTGAGTGGGAGAGGTGTTACTCAAATTGCCAATTGCTCAAATTACGAGCGAGACTTTATAAAGGGGAATAAGGCAAGGTGCTGCTTTTATTGATCACATGAGTTAGACATAGAAGTTTGGGAACACCATTCATACAAACACACACAAATCATCATACACATCATTACACACAGGCATACACATACACAAAACAACCATTTCATCCACACATACACCAGATATAGTTACCAGCAATAGTTGCTCAATATCAGCCCAGGGTGGCCAATCCAGGCTTATTGAGTAGATGATGATGATTTGAAGATAGCAGATTTGAAAATAACAGCTGGAGCAGGGTGAACAGATGCATCTGTGCTCCAATGAAACAGCAGTAGAAAAAGAGACTCACCCAACTTGGCATTTTCAAAGTGTTCTTTTATAGGGATTGGCATCCTTTGTTTTAGTGCTTTGGGGGGTTTCCAGACCCAGCTTCTTTTGTCTTCAGCCTTGGAGTGTTCTTGTTGCACGTCTGGCAGGATGGGTACATTCCTTCTCCTCGTTATCTACTTTGTGCCCTAGACTTAAAAGGGATTCTTCAGCCATTCATTAATTAGTTTACTGACTGGTAACTTACATTTGGCACCTTGTTGCTTATATAAACAGTTACATCTTCTTTTTCCATCTCTATGCCATTATCTCACCATCCACCTGTTTACACACACTCATACATAAAGGCCATGCAGAGTTCATTCACTTATGTAAAGCAGAAGGATACAAAATGGAGTTTTCAAGTTGCTTACAGGACAAGACTAACATAGTTATATTTCACTATTATTACACTTTATGTTAACATCAGCTACATTAGTTCAGTTCATGCTACAGAGGTAGCTACTAAGGTATGGGAAATGCTGGACATTTCCCAGGAGTTCTCCACCAATGGTAATTTGTGGGCAGAGTGGGGAAGCTTGTGCTGGGGCAGGATGATGGAGCACCATGGTCTTCCCAATATTAAGGGAAAGTGTCAGGCTATGATAGGCACCTGAGAAAAGGTCAAGGGTGGACTGCAGATTGGTCTCAGTGTGCACAAGAATAACAGAGTTGTAGGCGTGCTGAAGGTTGGTGATACCAGTCTTGGTAACTTGCGTTTTTCTGTGAAGGTGCTGCAGGTTGAAAAGCTGACCATCCATTCAATATTCAACCCCAATTCTGGGAGGAAGGCAGTCATGGATGAGAATCAAAAATCACAGCAAGATAGATGGAGAAAAGGGTTGGGGTGATGACGCAGCCCTGCTTGACACCAGTACAGGTGTTAAATGGTTCTGTCTCTAATCCATTGCAAAGGACTGTGGTGGTCCTGGAGTAGCTTGAGGACACTGATGAACTTCAGTGGACAACCAAACCTAGCCAGCACCTGCCTTGATGTTTGATGAAGTTGAAAGCCTTGGTTAGGTCAATGAATGCCATAAACAGCTCCTGGTGTTGCTCTCTACACTTCTCCTGGATCTGTCATGCAACAAAAATCATGTTGGGGGTACATCATAATGGTCTAAAGCCACACTGGGATTCTGGAAGGACATCTTCAGCAAGGGGGAGGAAGCAATTGAGAAGTATGTGAGTAAAGTTCTTTCTGGCAATGGAGAGGAGCGCAATGCGTTGGTAGTTCCCACACACTGACTTGTCCCCTTTCCTGAAGATGGTCACAAAATGTTGGCATTCTTCAAGTCAGGTGGAGCTTCCTCATTAACCCATATTTTGATGAGAAGTTGGTGACGTTTTTGCATTACTGCTGTTCCACAAGCTTTGAAGACCTCTGCAGAAATGCCATCTGGTCCTGACACCTTATCATTCTTGGTCTGAGTGATGGCACACCAGACTTCCTTGAAGGGTAGGGGATCAGCAAGAGATTCTACTCCTGGATATTGAGGGATAGACCCAATGGTGGCAGTTGAGACCTCAGATTCATGGTTGAGTACAATCTTGAAGTGTTCCTTCCAGCATTGTTTGCTGGATACACTATCTGTGAGAAGGGTGAAGCCATCCTAGGATCACAAAAGGGTTGGGCCATTGGAACATGGCCCATAGATGGCTCTTATTGCTTGAAAGAAGCTTCTTGTGTCATGTTGATCAGCAAAACTCTGGATCTCTGTGGCCTTTGCTCTCTACCACTGGTCCTCAGTGTCCCGTAGCATCCTCTGAGCTACAGCTTTTGCATTGACGTCATCCATAAGGATAACCTTGTCTTCCTTGGCAGTGGCAGTCAGGACTGTGTCAAGAGTGCAGTAGTTGTTGTAGTTTTTGACTTTTTCATCATCACGTGTGAGGGCATGCACACAGATGACTATAACATACTGGTTGTTACTGAGTTTGGGTCAGAAAGTCAAAAAGCATTCATTAATGCCCACAGGGAGTTCTGAAAACTAACTAACAATCTTTTTCTTGATGGCAAAGTCAACCCTCTGAGTGCCCTCTCTTCAGGTGACCTTCCTTTCCAAAAGAAGGTGTAGTCACCTCCTTCTTTCAGCTGGTCTTCATCTGCCCAGCGGGTCTTGCTTAGGGCAAAAATGCTGATGTTATATCTTGCCAGTTCTCTAGATACTATGTTGATTTTTCTTTCAGGAGACTCATTGCTTGAGGAGTCCATAACAGTGCAGACATTCCATGTGGCAAGTTTCAGTACTTCATTTTGTTGATTTTGGCTGCAGGTAAAGTTATCCCACTGGATGCGGCAATCCAGCCAGGGGAGTTTGAGACAGCCTATGTTTAGGGCACCTTTCTAGTCCCTTCCCCAATCAGGGTCAGCAGAGGGGATCCTAAAGAGGACTGCTCAGCCATGGCTGCAGCTGCTGAATTGTATTTCTGTCTTGGTAAGTGCAAAACGACTATCACATGACTGCTGCCTACGTGAAGATTTGTGACTAGGGACTCCCAGAGATCACTGTTCCTGCCCCCACCACCACTCATCCATCACCGCAGGACTTGGTTTATGGGAGATGTTAACATCCCTGGCAGATGCCTGTGCATCTTTTAATGGGGGGAAGCTGGTGAACAACTGACAGCCACACAAACTTGACAGGAAGAAGCCCTGAACCCAGTGGCAAGGATGTCCAAGACACCCAGAGACGTCCATCCCACTGCAGCCCTTGTCCACCTTCATCACCGTCAGCAGTCCCTCAGAGTTGAGGATGATGTCTGTCAGGCTTGATGGGTCTTCAGGTGACTGAGGAGCCTGATTCTGGATACACATATTCTTTGGCAATGGGGGCATGTTGTTGCACGAGGAAGTGGGATTTGCAGCCCCAGGTTGGTCTCCTCCTCCTTCCTCCACCACTGCCGTTCCACCTCAGTATCAAGTTGTTGGGCCTCAAAGTGGTGCATGCCTTAGTGGATCAAGTAGTGCCACACCAAATGGCCAGCAGCCTGTTCCTCCCAGCCATTGGTGTCAATGTCTCTGTGCTTGAGGGTGACTTTGAGTGTGTCTTTGTACCATTTCCTTTGTCCACCCTTTGTGTGTGTAGAGAGCTGGGAAAAGAGAATCTGGTGAGGGAGGCAGTTCTCGGACATAGAAATGCAGTGGCCCATCCATTGGAGTTGATTTCTCAAAAGCAAGGCTTCAATGCTGGTAGATGCAGCTTCATGGAGGATGCTTGCATTGGTCCGGTGTTCCTCCCATTTGATCCCCAGAATTCGACGCAAGCACCACTGGTGAAAGCTCTTGAGGGTCTTTATGTGGTGTCGGTAGATGGTCCAGGTTTCACTGCAGTAGAGGAGGATAGTCAGCATGACAGCCTTGTAAACCAGGACCTTCGTCGACTTTTGAAGGTCTCTATTTTTGAAGACACGTTGTTGCAGCTTGAAGAAGGTGGCACTGGCACAGTTGACCCAGTAATGGGCTTCTTCATTGAGAATAGCCCATTGAGACAGGTGGCTGTTGAGATGCAGAAAGTGTTCCACGTACCCTGCCTCCCTGCCTATGTAGATAGCATGAGGGATGTTCAGCTGGCCTAGGGAGAGTTAGTGGAGAACCTTCATCTTGGCAATGTTCAAGGACAGGCCAAGTCTCTTATATGAAGCATTAAAGAGATCTAAGGTCACTTGCACATCTTGTGCAGAGTAAGCCATCACGCAGCAATCATCTGCAAACTGAAGGTCGTGGATGTCCTTAGTGACGAGTTTTGTTTTTGCCTGGAAGCACCCAAGATTGAAAAGTTGCCCGTTCAGTCGATACTGGATACTGACACCGGATGGTAGATCATCTCGGAAGAAGTGGATGATGATGGTCAGCTAGATGGTGACCAGGGTGGGGCAATCATACAACCTTGTTTGACCCCAGTCCAGATGCGGAAGGCATCAATTTCATATCTTCCACTCAGGACAGTGGTGGTCATATCATCATGCAGGAGCCTCATCATGGTGACAAATTTCAGTGGGCAGCCAAGGCATTGGAGGATGGTCCACAGAGCTTCACGATTTAGGGAATCAAATGCTTGGTCAGGTCAATGAAGGCAAGGAACAGTTCTTGATTTTGCTTCAGACATTTTTCTTGGATCTACTTGGCAACAAAAACCATGTTGTTTTTCATGTCATGAATACATTGCTGGACATCAGCCTTCAGCTGGTGGTACACTGCTGTCTTTAACCGAATTTGTAGATGGCTTTGCCAGGCGATGAAGGCTGCATGCTTCTGCTTGTGGAGATTGCGGATCTGAGCATCATTGGCGTTGAACCAGTTCTGGTTCCATCACAATGTGAACCCAATAGTCTGGGCGCAGGCATCTTGGACAGTGGACATGAGTTGCTCCCAGTATGCCTGGATGGAGATGTCATCAGCAGTAGGGACTTGCTCCAGTGCACTATACAACTGGGCCTGGAACTCCTCCCACTGTCTACCTTCACAGATGCAAAGAACCAGCAGGTCCAAAAGTATGCCTGTTCCGTAATTGGGGTCTTCAAGAGTTTGCACCATGCTTAGTTTGGGACCTCAGCTCAAACCTGTTCACCAGGGGAGACCCTACCAGGAGTACAAGGCTCCAGATGACATAGCTCTGAGGGTCATTGGAACACACAGGCCTCTCCTCCATGGCAAGGTTATGATCCAAGGAGAGGACATGAGACATTTACTGCATTGTTGACTAATTAACTGTGCAGTAAATGTCTGCATGTGCACATGCACCCCTATTAGGGTGCACAAAACAAAAAATTCCGCAGTAGGGTAGTACTTATATTTGAGATGGCTCTTAAACGTAAGTACTGCCCTGCTGCAGAGTTTGTGTGCAGCAGTGCACATGTAGATGCTGAACAGATGGTTTGAGCACGAGGGTGCTTTTGGGCCAGGGCTGCCTGCTGGCTATCCCCATGCTGAAGCACCCTCATGCCCCAGCCAACCTCTCTGCAGCATATTAAACCCAGCTGGAGCAGCCATGGGCTGCCAAGCTGACCCTCTGGACCCCCTGCTAGCCAGGGCTGCTGCAACCCAGCTCCATGTGTTGTGGTCCGAGTGCACATGCAGATGCGTACCTGAGAACAATAAATTGTGGAGCAATAAGAACAGCCCAGAGCAGGGGCTGTCAACTGGGAGTACGTGTACCCCCGGGGGTACTTGGAAAGGGGCTGCCACCATCCTCCACCCCAAGCTGCTGCCACATGCAAGCCCCTCCCTGCTCTGCATCCTCCGACTGCCACCAGCCCCCCCCCACCCCCCAGCTCTGCCAGAAAGGGTACACTTCTTAAAAAAATGTTGAAACCCCCTGGCCCAGAGCATAAACTGCAGAACAATAAGTTCTGCAATTTACTGCTGCCCCCTAATGGCACGTATAAAGGTGCCTTGTTAGAGTGACCATGAAACGTGGGGATGAGGAAAGGAGCTGAGAAAGTGAGGTGTTAACAAGGTAGTGCCGGGGCATGTGAGGAAGATAAGGTTTCCTTCTTTTCAGAAACTACACTTTAATAGAAGGATAAATCTTTGCTCAACTGACATCTTATTAGGTCTGCTGAAGAACTATTTTAAGCTGGTTTCCCAGAGCCTCAAAGAACAAAATAAAAAGTTAAATGGACCAGTTAGGGAAAAGAGTCAAGGCTTGCGTTATTTTGTGAAATGTGCTTGTTAATTGTAGAACAGGCAAAATAAACACCTCACTCAGGAAGCTGATGTGTCTGCAACTGTGTCATAGTCTTACTTAAAAGGGTTAAAGAGTTGCTAACAATAAACAGAGTTTGAAGAATAAGCCTTAGGTGTTGACCTCATGTTTCCCTTTTCCACTTGGTGGAAGAGAGGGAGCGGGGTCAGGTGTTACAAGTGGACTTCATAGGGGTTCATGTGCAACACTAAGTATTAAGTTGCAATATCCTGCTTCCTGGCTCACTGTCCGTCTTATTCCAGTGGTTCTCACCCCTTGTGAGACTCAAGGGACCCCCCCCCAGAAAATGCCAGCTCTTAGTTCTCACTGTTTTGAGCACATAAAAACCAAACAGGGCAACTCTGCTGTTGCAAAGAACTCAGAAAAACTACAACAGGTCAGAATATTTTAAATGCTGTGGATTCCTGTGTAATATCTCTGGGTTTATCTTGTGATTCAAGTTTGCATACTTAACTGTGCTAAAATTGTGTTTTACTCCATGGCACCCTTGAAAGGATCTAAAGGCACTCCAGGGTACTGCAGCACCTTGGCTGAGAATCAGTGGCTCAGTCATGAATCCTTTCTGCATAGCTTAAACAAGAAAGCTTAAGAGCACCTTTACCTGCAAAAGCCTCTATCTTGGTACCTAGGACATTTTTCTGAGTGGCTTGAGGTGTGTGTTGAATCCTGTCAGGAACAGGAGGGAACTGAACTTGCATCTCCCACATCCTGGCTGTGTGAAGGACACTATATCAAGGGGAAGCATTTCCTTCTCCTCTATCCATGGATTTGCATGAGGTGCGACTACCAACAACACTGGGGTCTGCTCCCATAGATGTGCATTAGGTATGATCTGACAGTACGTACTGAATTAAGCTACTTGGGCAATGTAGATGGAGAAACATGTAGATCTTGACTGCAGCCAAGTTCAGGCATGCAGTAAGTGCCAATCCGCTCATCACTGAGTCACTTATGGGCATTTCCAGAAACTAAACTTGTAGGGATCTTGGGAATGTTAAAATGATGGCACTTACAGAGTTTAGGTGTTTTCAGATTTAGATGGGAAAGGAATGGCACTGGTTTGGACTTGGATACATAGATTCTGCACAAGTCCCTTTAGGTGCTTAAGTCATTTCTTGAATTGGGCCCCACCTCTCACTCACATGAGTGCTACCATTGCAGTCAACATGGCTACTTCTGTAAGTGAAGAGAACAGGGATTGGGACAGTAATTCTTTATTAAAATAAATGGTAACATTAGAATTCACATTTTCTATCATTATGAATTGTGTGGGTCTGCCTAAGAAGCCACAATTTTACACATACTTATCAGCTAAAAGTTGGAAATCGTTACATAGTTTGCAAAGCTAGAAATGCATCTCACTTTTCTGAGCAAGGAAAAACAGGAGACTTTCAACCTACTTGTAAATTAGTCTCTCTAAAAATAAATTAAATTAGTTACGTAACACCCACACACACTTCGGTTATACAGTCAGAACCCCAGTTACGTGGTTTTGAGTTACACTGATTCACATATACACGCTTTATATAACATGACCATGTTTCAACACACGCTATATGCTGCTTCGTGTTTACGCTGTTTGCAGTAGAGTGGTTGTTAGTTTGGAGTCTGCTTACATAGAGTTAGCATTACTTGTCATCTCCTCCAAGATTGTCCATCAATTTTTTGGTTACGTTAACCCCTGAATATTTGTAAAAATGGCGTCAATGAAAGCCTTTGATGTTGTGCCCAAAACAGCATGTAAGTCTATCACCCTGGCCCAGAAAATAGAAATCCTTGATAAATTAAGAGAAGGCAATAGTGCTGCGTTGATTGCTCGCCAATACAGTTTCGGTGAATTGACTGTGCGTACCATTAAAAAAAGTGATCAAAAAATTAGAGATTGTGTGAAAACGACAACTCCTGTGAGTTGGAGAGTGTTGTTGGTGACTAGAATTCCTCTTTTAGATAAGGTTGAGAAACTCCTTAATCTTTGGATCAATGAAATGACCAATACAAAAGGAGCAGTTGTCGACGGCACAGCATTTACGGCTAGCAGTAAATGGGTTAGCGTCACTACTTTCTCCTTCACGTCTCTTTACAAGCATGTAGCCGGGAGTGAAGGAGAAAGTAGTGACGCCAACCCATTTACTGCTAGCAGGGGTTGGCTGTACAGATTTGTTCAGCGGTATAACTGCAAAATGTGAAATTACAAGGCAAAGCAGGATCTGCCGATGTGGACAGTGCTAGCAATTTCAAGCCAGAGCTTTTAGAATTTATTAAAGATAAAGGCTACGAACCCGTCCAAGTTTTCAACTGTGATGAAACAGGACTTTTTTACAAGAAAATGGGCAATAGGACTTATTTAACCAAAGAACAAAGTGTGGCCAGTGTTTTCAAGGCATTTAAAGATAGATTAACCCTTTTGTTTTGTGCAAATGCCTCAGGGGACTTTAAGTGCAAACTTCTTTTAGTGTACCGAGCCAAAAATCCATGTGCGCTAAAGGGTAAAAACAAGAAATGTTTGCCGGTAGCGTGGCGTTCCAATAAGAAAGCCTGGATCACGTATGTTGTTTTTGAGGACTGGCTGCAGAATTCATTTGTACCGGAAGTGAAAGAATTCCTTGCAAAAAAGAATCACTCTTTCATGGTTCTTCTTGTGTTGGACAATGTGCCAGGTCACATGTCGGAGTCATTGTCTTTTGTTGAGCCCAATGTTTCTGTTATGTTTTTGCCTCCCAACACAACATCAATTTTATAATCTATGGACCAGAGCGTCATTAAGACTTTCAAGTCTTATTACACTAGGAGGCTCTATAGACAGGCACTGGGTGCAATCGGTGCAGGGAAAGTGGAGTAGGTGATGCAGTTTTGGAAGTGATACAACATTTTGGACTGCAGCAGCATAATCCAGGAGGCTTGGGAGGAGGTCAAACCTTCAACCTTGAATGTCTGTTGGCATGAACTCTGGCCTTAGATTGTCAATGATTTTAGAGGCTTCCCCACCATAGACAATGAAGTCACTGACATTGCGAGGCTGGCCAAATGGCTGGGAGGAGAGGGATTTGAAGACATCGAGGATGTGGAGGTGGTTAAGCTGATCGATTCCCAGCAACAAGAACTAACACATGAGGAACTTGAGCACCTTGCTGCATCCAGCAATGACAGTGAGGAAGAGGGAGAGACTGAGTCTGCTAAGCCAGCCTTCACTGCTAAATCCATTCGAGAGTTCCTGTGTAAGGCTCAAAACCTGAGTGAAGAGATTGTGTAACTTGACCCCATCATGGTAAGGAGTCTCAACTTTAAGAGAGGCTTAGATCAACTCCTTTCATTTTACAAGGAGCTCCAGAAGGAACTGGACAGGAATGCAAAGCAGCAGAAGATCACCTCCTTATTCAAGCCTAGTAAAGGTTTTAATAAGGCTATTAATTCCATTATTTTGTATTGAAATATCCTTTTATTATGAAATAATGTTATCAAATCTTGGTCCCAGGTCCCTATCCCCCTGTTTACCATTGACTTAATGCCTTGAGCTATACCATTTCAACTTACACGGTGTTTTTCAGGAACGTATCCCCCGTGAAACTTGGGGTCCGACCATATATTGTGGTTTTTGTGTGGGGTTTTTTAAAGTGGAAAAGATGGACCTTGTGTTTTGGCCATGTCCTCAGCACATGGCAACCTGGGGCCTCTATCTGGGGAAAATATGTAAAACCCTCTAACCTCATGGGCCAGGGGAAGCAGAGGATTCTTCAGGCCAGTTGGTTGGGAGAGGAACTGGAGTGTGCCACTTCCTGACTGGACAAGGCCAGGGCGATGTGACACAAGGAGTACAAGGTGATGCTGCTGAAGAACGAAGTCTCCTCCAAGGGAGAAGGAGTTGCAGATAGGGAAAAGGGAAGCTCAGCTAGAAGGGAGAAAGAAGGAGAATTATCCCAGTGTCTGGGAACTCATCTCTCCTACTTTTCTTCCCCTTTTTCTCTTTTGAGGTTAGTCCCTTAAAACACAGGGGAGAAGAGTATTGTTTTTTTGGGTTGGCTGGCCAGGATTTAGACCTGGCAACTTAAACAGGGTTGGAACTTGGGAGTTTCTACTGCTGCCAGTTTTGGGCCAGGGTTCAGGTTTGCAACTTTCTGCTCCCAGTGGAGCTGTGACCCAAATCACCTGCAGCACAGGCCTAGAGGGTAGGCTTGGTCTTTCCCCTTATTTTTGTTGATAATCCTTTATTTTAGTCAGCTGTGTGATTAGGTCTGCTGTAGCCATTAATCAACTTGGTTACTTTGGAGTTTTTCCTGCAGTTTTCATTTCAGAAGGCCATATAATTCAGCCCAAAAGTGTCAGGTGTGTAGGCTGTGCGAAGCTGCAGTCACTCCCCACACACACAAGTCTCTCTGTGGGAGCAGATTGCCACATCACTGTATCTCCAAGAGCACTGAGGGCCCCGTGCACCACCAAAGGACCTGCGCTCTCAGACAGCTTCTCCTGGTGCAGCACAACCTATAGATTATGCTATGTAGTTAGTAGTGTATCACATTGCATTTGGTGCGTTCTGTTTTCTGTATTAAATTTGTTTTTGGTTATACTGCTTGTGAAGAGGGGGTTTCTGTTCATTTGGGACACCCTAGTAATTAATTTAGTGTTCCCAGATTTCTGGGTGGGAGCTTGAGCCAAAGTAAAATATATTTAGTGCCCCCAAAAATTAACCCAGCCTTTGCTTCTGACCAGTGCCCAGCAGAAGAGTTACAATTAGTTTATCAATACTTGGAAAAAAAATAAAGAGACACAGTGTCATCTTATGTTAATCATTATCCTTTTATAAAGTAACCCATGTCCCCTATATGGAGGATAACTAGGTCACAAAATCCAAGATTTATTTAATGTGCTTATTTTTATGGGGGGGAGGGGGGGTGGAAAAGGGAGGAGGAAAGAAATCAGAGCCATCCCCTTGAGCCTTTCCTAACTAAACTATTACTCTCCTGCATTTAAGCCGTAATCCTGCAAACAATGACAAAAAAGCTTCACTTTCCTAAAATGAGTAATAACCAGTGGTGATGCATAGGGGATTCATGGGGGTGCTTGTGCACCCCATGAGAGCATTGGTGCACCCCCTGACAGGCTGCACTCCCTGTTTAGGCAATGGGCAGGGGGGGCAGGTGGGAGTGCTGGTGTCCCCCCCTACGAGCACTGGCTAGGGAGTGGGAGTACTGGATGTAGCACTGTGAACACTTCCAGGAGCACCATGATCAGCCATGGGGTGACCCCTGTCTTGCCCCCGGTCAGTGAGA
>NW_005842245.1:124783-137921 GCF_000455745.1 Alligator sinensis | reverse complement strand
GGGGGGGGGGGGGGGGGGGGGGGGGTGAGGAGGGGGGAACTCCCCTCCCAGTTGCTGACTGGTTGCTGGCAGGGCATGTGTCCCCCCCCCAACTAAGATGGCACTAGTCACCCAAGGTAATCACATTGTTTTCAACTGGACTGTTCATACATATGTATCTCACACATTTAAGTATTCGCAGAAATCAACCTTGGCTTGTAAGTTCTTTTGGACAGAGTATAAATCAGAGCTCCAGCTGAAATAACAAAAAATCCTGGGCCATTTTAAGCAAATGCAACAAATCTGAATTTAAGTTGGTGGAAGACCTCATTCAACTATCAAAATACTCCCAGGCACTATGAAATTATAGTAGCGAGACAAGTATTAGAATATCTTCTGCATTACATTCTATCTTTCACCTGAAGTCAACTCCGATTCCCCAGCAGCACTGAATAAGTTTGTCGTTGAATTTTCATCATATATGGCTCAAAACTTACAGGTAGAGAAAAGGAACATGAATCCAATCCATCACACTCAGATTGCATTTAGATAAATTTTAAGAAAGGAAACTGACATCAGAAGCATAGTTGCAAGAAAACTGCTCATTTATCCACTTCTGCTTCCTTATGAATTAATAAGTAATAAAAATAAACACTGCATTAAGCTTCTTAAAGCTCTTTGCCTATGGATAAAATCAGTTTTAAGTACATTACTACAAGTATGTGCTAATGAGGTCCCTTTGGTATTACTGCAATATATTGGTTAATTACAAATTCTAAGTTTGCCATTGGGACATATCTTTCTTCAGCTAGAGGCCTTCTGTTCTTTTACAATATAAACACAATGCACTAACCTTTATTGTTAAAATGAAGATAGGACATTATTTATAAAACTTTTTTTTTTTTTAAACTTAGAACCTAAAGGATTCTTACAGCAAATGGGCTGGTGTAAGTCACTTTAAGGCTCCTTTATACTGATAGAACTAAGCAGCTTCAGTATAAGTGGGAGCCAGGCTCTATAGTCTGCTGTAAAAGTAGTTCCATTCTTCTGTAATATTCAAAGGTTCAAATCCAAAATTGTGTTGTGTGCTTGGGTACAGTTGCATTGTGAGGGTTTTGTTTAGTTATGCTTCCTCATTTCTCCAAGAGCTGGCACACATTATAGCTAGGGACAAACATTCAAAAAGCCTGAGCCTGAATTGATTCAATCTTTGCAGGTTAGTCTTACCTGGAAAGCTTGAACTGATTTGGAGATGGACAGACATACCCTTTTCATTCCAGACATGCAGGCACATGACTGAAGTGGCTCAAGCTACAAGCCAGGGGGCACCAGAGCAACCCTCCCTTCCCTTTTACAGTACTGAGCTGGGGGTGGGGTGGGGGAAGCCAGGTCCTGGCAGGATACTCCCATTAGCCCAACAGAGAATTTAATAGCATTTATCACCCCTAACTCAATGTTTATCACCCCATTAAGAAAACAGTAGAGTAACATTACCAGCTACGTGTTGATTCTGCCTTTGTCATAGCAGAAACCAGAGCCAGCATGTAGTCTGCTAGCTAATACACATATCCCTCTGCCTTGCTGAGAGGAGGGGGGGGATGGAATTCCTGCTTAGCAAGGAGTAGAGGCAGGGGAAGGAAAGCAGCCTACAAGTCTGTGCCAGAGCTGCAGGCAGGAAGCAGAAGTGAGGGGCCAGCTCTGCTGTGGAACAGAGAGCCCCACCCAGTCCAGAGAGCATGCTGGGATGCTGGGGGTGTCTGGTTTAATCTTAAACCAGGAAGGCATCTGGGGCAGACATTGCATAAACCAGTTTGAGCCAAATCAGTTAAATCTGATGCTACATTCATCCGGGTTTCATCTCAAACTGGTTTCAGCTATTGTCAAACTGGTTTATGTGCACCGAATGTCTGTTCCATTACAGGCTTAAGCCAGTTTCTGATCACTTAAACTGGTTTGTGTGTAATGTCTGTCTCTAGCCTGTAGGCTCAATGCTGGTTTGCCAGCTGTATACTTACTCCCTTTTTGCTTCATCTCAGTACCCAAATTAGCTATCCCTGGGTACATCTGTATGAGACTTTACAGAGAAGTAGAGCCAATTACTGCTCAATAATTGGCTCCAATCATAAGTAAATTTGCTACCTGCAAATGCAAGCAACAAACTTACTCGAGATTAGTAACTGTGCAGTAGTGCACGTATAGATCTCTGACCAGGGGCAAGTGTGCTCCTGGTCAGCTGGGGGCAGGAGATTACTCCCTGGCCCTGGAAGCTGCCTGCTGCCAGGGCACAAGGACAATGTTCCCCTTCCCTGGCAACAGAAAGTTCCCAGCCCTAGCTCCCCGATCACCTGCACAGGAGCATTTACTCACAAGTAGTTTACTGGCAAGTAAACTTCTCCCAGAAGAAGAAGTGCATGTGTAGGCACAAGCCCTGAAATCAGTGGGACCTGTTGAATTTGGTTGGAATAGAATCATGTTCTTCATAAGGTTTGTTCACTCAAGCTATTAAAGGTTTGCTATTCCCTCCCCACCTGGATCTGTAAAAGTACATGGCTCATCACTACTAGTGGAACAAACACTCAAGTTTGTCTACAACATTTTTTGATATTTCTACAGGAAAGTTGAAATACCAACATTTTTCTGGAGCAAGATTTCCCAGAGAGTTTTGATCTGAAATTCTTTTGAGTGTCTCCTCTTACCTATAGGCTCCTGACTAGACTATATCTGCTATGCACTGGGGCATAGGCAATTTTCTCTCATGGATAAAGATTTGAAGCACAGGTGCAGTTTCTAGGGAGCTGGTGGGCTGTAATAGTCTGGTGTCAGGAGTAGACTTAGAAGCCAGGGCCAAAATTAGAAACAGCCAGGGTCAGAAACTGAAACCAGAGACAGGGTAAGCCAAGAGTTAACTAAGGTCAAAAGGCAAAGGCTAGAAAGTCAAGCCAAAAAAAAAAAATGCAAGAGATGAGAACTGGAATTAGGGAATGCTGAAAGGCTTACCAGAATCAGAAGCCAGAGTTGGAACCAGGAGTCAAACTCTAGAAAACTTGCAAGAAAGAGCACAAATGGTCAGAAGCAATACCTTTCACCTTTGCCCAGACAAGGACACTATGAGCTGGGTCTGGCTTTTAAGGTCTGGAGAGGGTGGGGCCTGCTGCCTGTGGCTTCAAAGGATTGGCTGCCCTGATTGCCTTGCTCAGCCTAGCTAGGACTACAGTGCTGCTCTGGTCTTGCTGCAGGTAGTGCTTGTTTCAGGGATGTCTTGCCCTAATGTCTTGATTGGGACCAGCTGGGTCCATTTCTGACCTGACCTTATTACAATATCTCAGATTATGCATCCTCAGTCAGGTGACTATGATGCACTATGCTGCTGAGCTCAGTCAAAATTCAGATCACAGTTTACCACAGGTGATATAGTCCAGCAAATAAATCAAGCCCATAAGTGAGACTGGAGAGGCTTAAAACATCTGAACTACAATTCCTGGGAGACAATGTGCACCAGAGACAAATACTAGCTAGTTCTTGCACAGCACCTGTCATCCACGGAGCACAAGTACATTATAAAGGAGGTTAGCATCATTATTCCCATTTTACAAATGGAGAAACTCAGATGTTGTGATCACACTTGGTCACCTACCAGACTAGTGCATACAGTATCATATAGAACTGCCTTGAAGTGAAACATTTCAGTTATTCAACAAATGGAAATGTTACGTTTGGGTCAAATGGACATGAAAGGATTTTTTTTTTCATTTCCCAAGGAAAATCATAACATTTCAGCAACGCTGAAGTTTTCTTTTTGGAAAATTTGTATTTTGCAGACAGTGGATTTTCTGTTAAATAAGTGGTTTCAACAGAAAAATGTGCTATTTGCTCTAGCTGTCGTGCTGTTGTATCAGTCCATTGAGTTATTAAGCATACAGGTACATAATGAAACATATTAATAGAGTCTGTGCTTCATACTTGAAAGTGCTTCACAAACTGATATGCAACTTATTCAGGGATCCCCCTCTAGAATATAGGACATACTTGGGATGGAACTAGGCAACTGTTTAACAGCATACAAAACATTACATAGCACATCAGACAGGGAGTAAAGACTTCCATACCTTCCTTGAGTTGCAGGAAAAATGAAGGCATACACAAATTACATTACCCAATTCAACATCTAGCTAAATCATCATGATTAATATTTTTTAACATGAAGTAGTATAGATTTGCTAATGATCAGAAGCCAACAGGCCAGGGGTTTTGTTTTACCTGAAAGAGAGCACCTGTAAGAGCACAGTCTCCCCAAGAACTGAGCATTATTTCAGTACGGATATAGAAGGTGAAGTGTTTTCCACTGTCCTATCAGTGTTATTTCTTTCAGTGGGGAATTCCTTGGAGGTTTTTCAGTCTTCATACTGGCCCGCAGTATCATCTGCTTAGCTCATGAGAGCAGACAGAATCAGCATAAAGTGGTATATGGCATCAGGCCACAACAAGTGGTGCATTTCTGAGCAATTACAGTTCATTTTGGTTAATGCCACAAGGCAGAAGGCTAGAGTCCAAGTGGTTAGCCACTTGAGAAGTGCAATTATGTACTAGAAATGTACTGCCTGGAACAGTCTCTTATGAAATGGAAATTATAAACTAAAGTGGAAAATTAGAAGCACCCCCACCCGTTTCAGATTTCTCTCACATTAACTACTGGAATCCCTCAATTACCTCACTGTTTCTCCTTGAATTTACTCAAAACACTGCAACAAAATTGCTTCCCCTTTTTCACTGCTTCTGTGTCACATTACGTCTTGTATCACTCAATATACTTTTTATATCTTATCATAGTTAAAATTCCTCATCCTCTACCTTAAGAATCAACAAGGTGCTGTACTGCCAGGTGGGTATTCTTGAGTTACTATTATTGGTATCCTCCAGCTCATAACACTATGTGTTTTCTTTTTTTGGTACCACCCAGCAGACCTAAAACAGCCACCTCCTTTCTGTGAGCCAGACCATGGTGTTCTTCTTCTTCAAATTTAACCTTGCAACGTGGAAGTACTCCCATGCTGTCTCCATCTGCCCTGGTACCCGACCATTTCAAAGAAATAAAAATACCTAAAATAAAGTTTATAAGATGCATTTCCTATTAGAAATAAATTCTCTCCCTAAATAGCCAGGAGGTAAAAGTGAATAAAGGTGAATAAATCCACTTGCTTGGATTACCAGGATGTCAGGGCCAGGTCTGGTACACAGCACAGTCAATGGTCCTGAGATACTTCCCCTCACCATAAATAATGGTCTCCAGTCATCTCTCCCTCATATACAACATGTACTAGCAAGATAAATTGCATCCTTTCATGGCCTACTGTAACTGCCTCCTAGCCTACCCACTGCAGTAAAGAGGAGCAGGGAAGAAACTGTGTTTCAGATTCAAGGTGCCTTTCATGGCTACAACTCGGGTGGTGCAACCTAAAATAAGACCATAGATGAATTTAGCCTGACCTCTGCAAAGCACCCAATAAAACTGAGGCCATTTAACTAACTCATAATATTAATCATAGCAGCCACATGCAGGCCTTCAGTGACCATTATTTGCAAAGACTGGTACCCAGAAATCTTTGCTTATCTAGTGTTCTATACCTATTTCACATCAGTGAAATCAGGTCATTAAAGACATACTTCCCAGTGCTCTAGGAATGTTAGAGCTTTCCTAAAATAACATATATCCAAGAAGTAAAAGTGATACATGTGTCCTTTGTGTTCTTGGGCACTTTACAGTTAATACATTGTCACCCATTTCATTTGACAGTAACTTGAAATTGAATGTCGGCACAGAAATGAAAGAGAATAAGGTCAAAGAAAAATTCAGGTCACTATACTGCTAACTCGCTATTCTTTACAACTCAGAGCTGGAAAACACCAGATGAGAAACTCAAACATTCCACGGATTGTAATTCAAGTGAAATTTACTGACTGTATCATCCTGGTTTCTTTACTTATTGCTTCATATGTAAATATGAAAGAAATCTAACAATTGTAACAAATACTTCGCGGGCATGAGAAAATGTAGGCAAGTGCACATCAGACCTGTAAAAGGAGAATTGAAGGGGGATAGGAGCAATGCAAGAAAAAAATCCACAAAATGAGAACAAGCAAGAAGCAGCAAGTAGAAAAAAAGATAAAACTGTTAAAGGGAAAACAATACAGAGGATGTCCCTTCCAACTCTACCCACAAAGCTCCACACTTAACCAAAATGACTCTCTTAAAAGGGAAAGGAATGCAGAGGAGGAACAAGGAACACCATGGAATGAAGGAAGAGCACCTGAAGGAACCTTTACCTAATATAAGACAAATGTCTAAGGAGGTGGGGTGAGAAAAGGGGGAAAATACAGAAAAAATCATAAAACCCCATTATTATAATGGAATACAGATACAGCAAGTGGGGAATACTTTAGCTATTGCTGTGGTTGCATAGGCAGGATTTATTCCTACTTCTCACCAACTTCAGTGTGAGCAGATTAAGGTCTGTGCTCTTGTCAAATTATACAGATGTCAAAAAAAGCAAACCCTATCAGAACAGACTATCCAGTGACTTTATACCTGATATGGTAGTCCCTTGTCATGACCTGTTAACAGACAAAGTCTGAGTGGGTTGTAGTAATATTCCTTTATAGCAGACACTGGAGATTATTGCTTCAAACAACAAGTTGACAAATGCATTCACAAATCTTATTTTTATGGTTCTCACAAGCAGGAGCATCATATAATGAAATAGCATTAATTTATTTATTCAAGTAATGTGTTATGCCAAAATTGTTGTATAGTAACTCTATATATCATATGTACCGTATAATAAATTCGTTCAATAGTCAGATAATTATACCTTGACAAGAAAGTTATTCTAAAGAATAAATAATTAAATATATGCATTACATAACTCATTTGCCAGGATCAGAGGGGGGAAGTCACATTTAATTGGGTGGTACCCTGAAATATTCTTGCTGCCTAAAAGTAATAATTCATAAATTACTGCATGTTCTTTGTTGTCTTACATTTCTTTGTCAAAATGTTATTAACACACGGATATCTAAACTTCCTGTTGGCCTTCACTCAGTGCCACTCAAACAAAGTAACGAAAGACAAACTTCTCAAAATGAGCCTGGTTTATATCATTTTCCCTTCCTGCTGCACTCCTTGTCCAGAGAAAGAATTAAATGTTCCATTTTCTATACAGGAAATCAAGTCAGTAAAGGCTCTTTCTCTGAGGCTGTTACGCCCTTCTTTTGGCATGGAATCGGTTTGAAGGTGACTTCAATGTTCTCTGGTAATACAAAATCATATCTGCACAGGTGCAGTCTACGTAGAAAAAAAGAAAGAAAATTATCTCAGCATAAAAATATTTTCCATTTTTAATTAACATTCAAAATATAGTAGCATATGAATTATTAAATTAAAAATCTGAACTCTTTAAGAAGAGATGATCAGGACAAAGGGAGAGGTTTTTCTTTTTCTTAGTTTAATCCCTGTTTCACAGATCATCAGAAAAATGTTGCCAGGCTTTTTGTAGCAACCAGAACATCAAGTGGATGGTAACTGAGACAAGTATCTTGCCTATCTCAAAGTAAAAGTATCCTGTTATTCAGTCTGTAATGGATTTAGATTGAGCCTTGGACTGACTGGCTCAGAAAGGGTAACCAATTCTTAGGTAGCCATTAGCACTGTTCCCCTTGCTAAAGAGTTACATAAACCAGGAACACTTGACAATGATGGTTTTATGCTGGCCATATTACCACACAAGGGGTGCATCTGCACGTGCATATTAATGTAAAACAAACTCTGGAGCTTATTGCTCCGGGGGCATCGTTTGCATGTGTGCCCAGGACTGCAGCACGTTGAGATGGGTCAGAGCAGCTCTAGCTGAGAGTAGGCCTGAGGGTCAGCCTGCTGGTTTGGGGCTGCTCCCCCCTGGCTCAACGTGCTGCAGAGGGGCTGGCTAGGGCACAAAAGGGCTTCAATGCGGCTCTACCCAGCAGGTGGCCCCCACACTAAAGCACCCTCATGCCCCAGCCAGCCACATTGGCATCTAAACATGAGCTGCTGCAAAGTAAAAAACTCCACAGGAGTATAGTACCTGTAATTATAAGTTCTGTCCTGTTGCAGAGTAAACTAGGTTACTCCAACCTAATAGGGGTGCCTATGTAGTCTACTGCAGAGTAAATATCTTGTGTACATACACCCTGGCTGCTGGAATCAGCTTACCAGGGTGAGTGGAGTGTTTGGGACAGGTTAATTAGCACTGCTAAATGACAGTACCAATTAGCACTGCCCTATGCTGATTAGCCTACCCATGGGACTGCAAAAACATGGTTATGCTGCTTTTGGATTTTCTTCTCTGCAAGTGAAATTTATTGGAGATTCACACAGAGATAGAGGAAGAGGCTTAAAACCTGAGCAGGTCTAGCAGGATGTGTAGGTTTAGACCCCATCTGTGTGGATTCCAGAGCAATCCACCCTATATGTGATACTCCCTCTATGCTAATGCAACTGGCTTGAGAAACCAAGTTGCTATTACGCTATTATCTCTCATTCCTGCACCTGTGCCCTTTTTAATCTATTTTTTGTTGTTACATGAATAATTTAGAGCTTTCTTTTAAACCCCTGTGTTTTTTAGCTGATTATTGTGTATTTATATAATTACTGTAATTATCTGTAACTACATAAGGTGAATATGTGTAGTTGCATTAATTACATGAATTTATGGAATTACGAGGCACAGTTATGTAATTATAATGTATAATAGTGTCATAAAGTCTGAATTTTAATTATTTTGAAATCTTAAATCTTTCCTATGGCACTTTAATTCAACACTAAATATTTTAAGATAATGAAAGAAATTATTTATTTTTTTTGGCAGGCATAAGTATCTGGAAATGGGACTATACTAGATTCTACATTAAAACAATAGACCAAATACAGTAAAATATACCATAAATAGTCAAATTAATGAGAACTTCCAAGAATGCATAAGAACAGAAAAGCAAGTCTGAGACAGCCTTCTGTAAACTGTGTGTTGTGTCTCTATAGACAAATCATTAGCACAAAACAAAAGAAAGCACAAAGTAATTTGTAATGGGTATCCCAATCATTAAGGCAAAGTAGCAAATTACTTGTTTGTTGTGCAGCGTTTAGAATTTTTGTTAATTTATTATAATAGTCTGCTTTTGATAGCAACTCATCAAATGTTGGAGTTTTCCTATTCATTACTCACTCTGTTACCACTAGTAGAAATTCTGGCTTTGCTGGACCAGGCATTAATGTGCAGGATATACTAAATGGAAAAATATTGCTCAGCTGAATGTGGGATGAACTGGGAAGTAAAATGTCCCGCTAGTGAAAGTTTTATTTTCACAAAATGGAAAGTCAAAGCTTCTATGTCATGGTGTTATACACTTTTCTGTGGACAATTTAAGATTACCTCTATGGCAGTATTGCCAATTTTCTAAAATTGCTTAAAAAGTAATATTTGAAGCTTCTTGGGTAATGAAATGTAGGCATTTGAACATTGTGTGCATGTATCAGTAAGCACTGTATACACATTATACTCTTCTACTCGGCAGAGACAAAACTTGTTTGCTTTACTCCTACAAGTAGCAGAATTGAAGTCAACAGATTTAGTCCAGAGTTGAGTGTAAGACTGTCCAAGGCAGAAGAGTGCTTCAGTAATGATTTTTAAATTTCTCTTCCATTAAATAATTGAATTGTGCAATCCTTCCATTGGTAAGTCATCCTCACACACACGAGCTTAAGGACAGTAAGCCACTACAAGCAGGGCCATCCCTGGGGGGGGACAAATTGGGGTGACCGCCCCAGGCCCCATGCTTTAGGGGACCCCCTGGAGCTGGGCGGAGTGGTGGCTCTGCATCTAGCTCCTCGCTACCCCCCACCCACCCGCCGCTGATGCTGGCGCTGCCGATGGCAGCAGCAACTTCTTCAGGTCTGGGGCCTGTGGGATCAGAGAGGGGGCAGGGCCCTGCATGGGCTGATTTGCCCTGGGCTCCACACCGTGCTCAGGTCGCCTCTGACCACAAGCCACATGTTTGTGATTTAAATATGAAGGTGATGCCTGCTGGACACAGCCTGCAATTAATTGTCATGTGCAAGTCTTCACATTCTGATATAAATCTCAGGTGAGGAAGTAATTTATTTGGATGCCAATATTAATGTAAATAGGAATAGGCACAACAAACCAATTGCTACAAGAAGTCTAATACATAGTTG
This sequence comes from Alligator sinensis, assembly GCF_000455745.1. NCBI lineage: Eukaryota > Metazoa > Chordata > Crocodylia > Alligatoridae > Alligator > Alligator sinensis. Next base: position 127,681 of record NW_005842245.1, on the reverse strand, counting down.
TCCAGAAACACCTCAAAAATAGAATTTTTACAAAGTTTTATAAGAAGCTGACCACTTACCTGGCTGGATTTGTAATAGATCTTAGCCTCATCCTGATAATCCTGAGTTTATATTTGGGGCCTATTAAAGAGTTGGTAGAAAATGTTAAGGAAATTCTTGATATTTTATCAAAATCCTGGTTAAATCCGACAAGTATGCTAGCTTGTCTATACTGCAGAAAAGTTGTAGGTTCACTAAAGAGAAAATAAATGTCTTGTTAGTTGAGTCAAATGCAATATAATTAACAAACTAGGCTTAGGTATGATGTGTTGTCTGGTGGTTAATATTTATAACTGGAGGTCTGGTGACCCAGAGCCCAATATAAACTACCAGTATTAACTGGCCCTTCCCTGTATGCAGATGGCTGGGAAGGATTGTCTCAGTGTTAGGAGGCTCTAGTCCTATAAAGTCACCATGGGGACTGCAAAAGTGGGCTGTGTTCAGAGGGGAGGGGAGGTGGCCAAGACATCACTATGTCACACTGATCACTAATGAAGTTATCAACTGCATGAGTCAGTTCACACTTGGTGCCAGTTAGAGCAACTCTCAGGTTGCTTTAACCTGTCCTACTATGATGAATCCTGCACAGAGCTGCAATAGATGCCATGCACCCCAGAATTAAGCTTTAATCCACCTTTTAATAGGTAATAATTCTTTATGTTCCATGAACTGTACAGAAAAGCTGGAATCAGCATTGGCTGCTGGTTCTTATTCTATCTCTGCTTCTGCCACAAATGTTGTGACCGTGTGCAATTCATTTAGGGCCTGATATTCAAAACTAGGTCCATGCCATCACAGGCACAATAAAGTATACTTCATACCATGTTTGCTTCTCTTTCATATATTTCTGATTACCAACTGTATCACTGAAGCCAAAAAATGCCAATTCCATGTTTAATTGGCCATTAGGTAGATAATTACCCCAGTTATATGTGTGAAAATGGTAACTGCACACAAAAACTAAGTATGGACAGTCAAAAAACCTGAGGCTGAACCGATTCAATCTTTGCAAGTTAGTCTAAGCTGCATAGATTGAACTGATATGCAAGTGAACAGACATTAACTTCTGATTCCAGAAATGCAGCCACGTGCTTACTGTGGCCCAAGGCAGAAGCCAAGGGGTGCCAGAACCTCCTTGCTCAGCTGGAGCTGCCAGCTTGGGTCAAGTCTAGCTGGCCTACCCTGTGTATGTGTGGGGGGGCAAGGAAGACATGAAGAGCAGCCTGGAGTGCTGGGGGACTGTGTTTTAACTTGAATCTGGAGGGGATCTGGGACAGAAATTCAATACGCTGCTTTAACCTAAATCAGTTAAGTCTGATACGACATCTGGTTAAGTCTGATACTACATGGCCAAAACTGATTTAAATTAAACTGGTTTGGGCCATTTTGAAAGCAGTTTATGTGTACTGAACTTCTGTTGTGTTACAGATTTGAACCAGTTTCCAATCACTCATATGTGTAGCTACTTTAGATAAATGAAAGATTTAGAAACTACTGGGAAAAACATGACTTACCATTTCATGTGTGAGTCTATTGTGTTTCCAGAATAATCGGTTATTTTAATTTTAATTAAACCTCTCCTAACGCTTTTGTTCCAGGTAATAATTTCTATAAAGTAGTTGTACACTGCAAAATAGACAGAAAATAATAAAATCCAAAGACAGAATTCAATAGGACAAACACAGTTCTCATTATCTCCCCATTAAAAATACTCATTGGATCATAATGATGATGACTCATTACCTCTCTTCTTGTCTCAGCTACTGATTCAAATCAGAGGTAAGAGGCTATTGACTAAAAGTAGTTTCCATACAACAGCAATTTGGCGATCTGTGAAGTGAATTCATGGCTTCTCATGGTTCTTAGTAGGACAGTGTGCAATCACAGAGCAACTCTTAGAAAGAAAATTAAGAGTTTGAGGACCCTACCTAGGGTTGGATTTTGCATTCATTAATTGCCCTTTGTTTTTTTGGCAGCCTGCACAGACAAAGATGACAGAGTTGTAAACAACATGTCATTCCTGAAAATGAGTGCCAGAAAATAGCTGAGCAGCTGCTAACATGCCAATACCATGCCTGGTCTATGGCTTTCATAGATTTCATAGACATTAGGGCTGGAAGGGACCTGGGAAGAGCATCGAGTCCAGCCCCCTGCCCAAAGGGCAGGAAGTCAGCTGGGGTCATAGGATCCCAGCAAGATGAGCATCCAGTTTGCTCTTGAAGGTGTTCAATGTAGGCGCTTGAACCACCTCCGGTGGCAGGCTGTTCCAGACCTTGGGGGCTCAGACAGTAAAGAAATTCTTCCTTATGTCCAGCCTGAAACGGTCTTGTAGTAGTTTGTGACCATTCGACCTAGTCGTCATCCCTTGGGGCGCTCTGGTGAACAAACGTTCCCCCAGATACTGGTGGTCACCCCTGATAAACTTATAGGTGGCCATCAGATCACCCCTGAGCCTGCGCTTTTCCAGACTAAAGAGCCCCAGGGCTCTCAGCCTGTCATCGTAGGGTCTGCTTCCCTGACTTCTGTTCATGTGCATGGCTCTTCTCTGGACTCTCTCAAGCTTCTCCACATCCTTTTTGAATTGTGGAGCCCAAAACTGGATGCAGTACTCCAAACGTGGCCTCACTAAGGCCGAGTACAAGGGGAGAATGACATCCCGGGATTTGCTTGAGAAGCATCTATGGATGCAAGCCAGTGTTTTGGTCACTTTACTAGCCGCAGCATCGCATTGCAGGCTCATGTTCATCTTGTGGTCAATGATGACTCCTAAGTCTCTTTCTTCCTTAGAATTTTCAGTCAGGGTGCCATAGTACCTTGGGGTGCCTTGAGATTCTTTCAAGGGTGCCATGGAGTGCCATA
>NW_005842245.1:95991-123662 GCF_000455745.1 Alligator sinensis | reverse complement strand
GCAGGGGTCCAATGTTGCCCCTGCTTTTCCTCCGGCTCCCCACATATCTGAAAAAGGACTTTTTATTGTCCTTGATGCTCAAAGCTAGCTGGAGTTCAGTTGCAGCCTTGGCTTTCCTGGTATTCTCCCTACAGGACCGGACCAGTGCAGAACTAACTAAAAGAAGACTTCAGTGTCCTGGACTGTCAGGCAACTTTTCTACTTAAGAGCCAGGGTTTTTTGTTTGCTTGCTTGTTTTTTCTTTTTTGTTTTTAATTATTCTTTGCTCAGAAACCAAGCCAAACTTTACATAAACACCTTTAGTTTGTTTAACCCTGGAGTGTCTCAGGTTTTACTTGGTTTTAAGGTCCCTTTTATTTCCTCCCTATTTCAAATCCTAGGGATTAAATACTTACCCTGCTTCACTCAATAACTACCCTGTCTTCTTGACTTGCTTACTGATCTAATTTCTCAACTGGTATTTTTATCAGTTTTTCACTCTGCCTGTCATATCAGACAGTTTATTCCTTTGCATTCATTTTTCTTTCCTGCACAAACACATTCCATTGCTTTTGCCACTTCAAGAGGTTCTCTTCTCAGCTCAGCTTCTTCTTTCTTACTTAAACTAGTTTCTTCAGTGACTCCCATTTTTCTCTTGGCAGTCCAGCTATGCCTCTCACCTAATGCAGCCTCATTTCTTTCTCTCTCAAGTTCTACTTGCTCATCACTGCCCATTCTGCTGAGACCATCCCTCTGTGTTCCTCACACTATACAGTGGCATTTAACTAATTGTTCAGAGCTTTTTGTTCCATTATTTTGTGTGGTATATAGCAACAACATTCAAAATGTAATCAAGCATGTACTATCGTTTCTAGCTCTGTTAATAAACAATAATAATAATATTAAAGGAAGTGTGGTAAGTGTGAAATAGATAAAAGATAGTCACTCACTGCAGTATGGTTCTTGTTCCAAGGTATCTAAATAAGCTGTTGTTTCTGGAGGGTTCTTTTTGCGGAGCTGTTTTTTCCACAGATCTGCATAATAACCTGAAATCCAAAATTTTATACATTTGACATGAGGTAACTGAGCAAAATAATGACAAATTATTATTATTGCCCTTTCAGGAAACTACAGAGGGTGATAAACTTTGCTTTAGTTTTTTAGTGCATTCACTGGGAAAGCAAAATGAAATGGAAAATATAAGAATAATCCAGCCAGTCTGGCAGGTGACACATATTTCCCTACTCTCTTCAGTCTCCAACAGACCTCTTAAATTTCTCTTGCTATACTAGCATCATCCAAATTGCTACATTGGAGTAAAGTGGTTCATCTGGCATCCTAACAGTAAAAGCAAGCAGCGCTAACTGCTTCACATCAAGATGCAAAAAACTTCATGAACTGTTATGGAATAACATATCCATAAGTTACATTTTCTCCTACTTGTCACTGATTTACAAAAGTAAATGTGCCCTTTTTAATTACCATCATCGCCATGCTCTTTTTTAATATATTTGTGGATGTTCTCTTAATTTTGTGATGTGCTTAATTCTCTTTCAATTCTGCCAAATCTCCAAACTCAATGTGAGTCTCCTTTTTTAATTTGTTGCATACTTCAGTAATATTCCCCCTATTTCCTGTCTGCTCTAAACTAAAATTTCCAAATCTTTTTAATCTCTCCCCAGCCTCTAATTAGCAGCCATGTAATAACAGGCCGGGCACCTGGATTGACTGCCACACACAGCGGCAGCAGCAATTTCTGGTTGCCACTGCTGCCATAATTGGACAGCCACAGCAAATGCTATCTTTTTTCTTCACTCCCAAACCCCCACTGTTTTCCCTATTTCCCCACCTTCATTATACTGCTGCTAATTAGTTTGTTGTCTGTCTGTTCTTTCTGTTGTATTTTTTTGAAGTAGGGCAATAGGAACTAAACAGTTCCCTAATTGTACCCTAACGTAAGGCTACACTCTTGATATATATTTTATCACAAGAGATCAAGTGGAGTCAGAGTTTTCCCATCTTCAGGAAGCGTTCCTCTCTGAGAAACTTTTCCAGCAGAAAGGCTCTGCTCACACACTCTTCCCTTATAGCCTCCCACTGCTTCCAACTACTTACTTTAAGCAAACCAAACCAAACAAAATGTTTCCCAAGCAGACCTTTCAGCTTAAAAGGGGAAAAGAGCCAGAGTGTCCATTAAGTATGGTAGCGATTTCAGTATTGCTATTGATTTTATGTGAAAGGCACTTAGATAATATGATGATAGGCAGCAATATAAACTACTTTGATGATTTATTAGATTACACAGAAGCAACTTCTTAGAGCTTACACAGGAAGCATGTTGTGAATCTACTTCTGACCCAAAGAAGAGAGTTATATAGAGTTTAACCCCCTTGCCAACACAGAAACCTTTAAAAACGACCCAAAGCATTAAAACTTTATATTACTTTTGAACGTTAGGCAGTTTTCAAACAAGCACTTTCCACAGATTCTTGGCAGTGGTCCTGCAATATTTATGGTTAGTACAATCCACTTTAAAAACAGCTGTATTCTAAGAAGAATCTTATTATTTTGTTCCCTCTTACAAAAGACATGCTAAATAACACTTACCCAGAACTGGACATGATGCTGGATGAAAATCTTCACAGTTAGCACATTTTCCTTTCTTAAAATTTGAGTATGAATCACAAGGGTATGTTGTTATGTTGCAATTCCGTTTCAAGGATGACAGGAACAAGTAAACAGATCTCTGATGGTCACATTTAAAATATTTACTTCCTTTAATAAAAAAAGGGGGAAAGGACATACACCAAATGATCAACTTTAGAAAAGGTGAATACCTAATTTACACTTATGGAAAGAAATTTACCTTTAGGAAAGAAAAGGCAAGGAATTAAAATAGGAGTCACAATACAGAACTACTCAATGAGGTAGTGAGGCATTTTGTATGCTCCCACAAATTTACAAGGATACCGTGACTAAATACAAGGCCATGGTAAGATGGGACAAACTGCCCTTCCCCTGGGAGAGATCTTCCATGAAGACTGCCGCATGGAATTTCCTTCAGATAGCTCTTTTGGGGAATAAGTTTTGCTTCTCCCCACAAAACAGGTTACAGATTCCCAGGAATCCTGCAGCACCATCCAGATAGATGCCCTTTATCCTTCACAGCAAATTCTAGTTCCCATTGATCTCCCAACCCATTCAAAACAGGGGTGTATTGGAACCATGTTACCCAGAATTTTTCTTCTCCCCACAACTGCTCTAGTTACTGTAGACAGAACATAAAAGAAGTCTATAATATTCCAATACATTACAATGCCTTTTTCTACATAGATTCTCCACATACATGAATAGTTTATGTCATATGCATACTGTACATACCATAAATAGTTATGATATATGTAGGATAATGATAACTTATAGCAGGGAGATATATTTTTCAGTATTGAAACCTTCACCTACAGGCTGACAAGATATCCATCTACATATGAGAAGGATTTTTGTGAAGTCTAAGCAGCAGTGTGTACTCACTGATTCTCATTCATTCAATAGCAAAGTGGGTAAGAAACAGAGAGAATGCACTGGTATCTATCAGGCACTAATTATATGAGTGTACATATATTAAAGCTTTTTCTCTCAGAGTAAAAATGGCTGCTCCAGGAGAAAAATAACCTGGGAACAACCAGGGTTAAATCACTCCTAGGAGACACTCCTGAGAGATTCTCTTCTGGGAGAGTGAGTGTCTGTACATGCTGTGCTTCTCTCAGAAGAGAACATAGTCTTCCAGCATCTTCACCCACCACCACCCCAACAAGTCCCCAGGGAGACAATGTTTCACTTGCTGGACTCTGCTGCTCCAAACAGGGAGCAAAATACACTCCCTTCACAATTCCCACATTGTACTGCAGGGAAATACAAGCTGACCACGGACAGTCTGGGTCAGCCAATCAGAGCTTCCCTATTCATTGTAGCCATCTCTCCCCAGGCAGAATAAAGGAGTCTGCAGAGTACGCTGAGAAATGTGCACACAGCCTCCCCTGGCAGCACAGTATCAACACCACAAGCTCGCCACTCTTTAAGGCCTCAATATTTTAATGTCTGTACACTGAGCTCTTGGTAAGTTATTCTACCATGATAAAAAACCTGGGAGAATTCTCCCAGATTATCTGTATGTATGTATGCAGCCTGTGTATATACAGTCTCTACTGAATTCAGTCCTTCTCTTACTGGTGGTAGATAACTTTTTACATGATTGGCTCCTAATTTAAATGAACATATCTTTATTTACCGCTGAAGATTGTTTGTGGACAGCCAGGCTGATCTGCCCCTCCATTTGGGTAGAAATCGATATTTCCCAAGGGTTTCCTGAAGCCAAAAGCTAAAGGAGAAACAACATAAACAACAGTAAAGTACACAATGGGAATTTTCAAATGATGAAGATGCAGCCTCAAAAGGTAAAAAATATTTTTGGAGCTTCTTTTCCTTTTGTTCTGTAAAATCAGATGAACATGTTCTTTTTTTTTTTTTCTAGTTATCCTGTTCTGCAAAAACATAGAGAGTACCAATCCCAGGGGTATCCAATCTTTTTGAATGTGGTGCCGGATCATGAACTTTTTATCACCCAGTGGGCCAGCGAGCTACATTCAAAGACCTCACAGGAAGCGGTATCACATCAGGAAGTGATGTCACGTGACCTTTGACACCAATGAAGTTGCAGGAAGTGACAATGAAATGGATCTAACCAGTTCAAAACTCTCCCTCTATAGCATCCACCTCTGCCACTGTTCAGGACAAGATACTGAGCTAGATGGACCATTGGGCTGACCAAGCATGGCACTTTTTATGCTCTTATGTTCTTTGACTGAGCTTCAAAACTATGGCTGAGATTTGCAAAAACAGGTAGATAGGTGTGTTACAAAGTTGTCATAAAAGATTTGGAGCCCTCTAAATCCCATTCCTTTTAATGGAAGTTGGCCTTTTGACTCTGCTTTGAAAATCTCAGGCCAAGGTGCCAACCAAATAAGTAAAAATATATTTTGCATTTTTATGCAGTGCATCTATGTGGAGCGCTCCAAGCATTTTATAAACATTAAATGAACCTCAGGATAGCCCTGCTTTTCAGAAGAAATGTGGTGGTGAGGACATTCTGGGAACATCTCTCACTCTCTGTGTGTGATCTGCTTCTACTGTCCTTGGACCACCCTAGAAGGGCCCTCACTGCCTCATTTCCAGTTCAGAGCAGGTAAAGTGTAAGTGGGTAGGAAGGGCTTATTTTTTGGCAGCAGGTTTGAGTGGCTTGAAGCTGGTGAAGATGTACCCACAATTAGTCACTGACCAGAGTGGGAACACAGTAGTCCTCACTTATTAGCATGGCTCCAAGGCCCTGCACTGTCTCTGCCTACATGTTGTTCTCATGTCCTCTTGCTTTCCTAAATCTCATGAGAGTAGAGGATTCCATCATGCCTACTGGACTGCCGTCACTGGATAGCTGTCCTGGTTCTAAGGTTGTGCTTCTGACTCTTTCATGGCCTCTTTTAGGGTGCACACTTAGAACTCTGGCTTTTCCTTCCCGCCCATTTTGCTGAATTGTGATTATTCCCACGGGGCATGAATTTAGTTCAGTGGCTATGATTCTGCTTTCTCATACAAAGGCAATGACTCTCACAAAGTATGGCATATTTTAGTAGGATAAAAGCATTTTGAAGGCCACACAGAAAGCAATAAGCAGTCTTTAATAACATGACTTTACCAGGTATCAACCACCTGCTACTTGGGTTCCTGGCAGGCACAGACACAAGTTTATTAGCACGTTGTTCCAGAGTGAGTCTCTGTGCCATAGCCTACATCAGGTCTCAGATCTAGGGAGCCTGCCCCCTCCCCAGCCATAGGCTTGTCACATTTTACCAATCTGCTGGCCGGTGCAGACCCGGCTGGGCTCCTCCCATCCCCAGCAGCACATGGAAAGGCAGCTTCAGCAGCATGCCACTTTTCCTGGCCAATGCTGGCCCATCTGGGTCTGTCCCATCTGGAGCAGCATGTGGCTGAAACCAACTTCCCATGAGCTACTGGGGATGGGAGGAGCCCGGCCAGGTCTGCACCAGCCAGCAGAAGCAGTGGCAGAGCCATGTGCCACTTGGGACAGGACGGGACGGGACGAGCCCAGCCAGAGCAGCAGGGGCTGAGCTGCATTTTCCCCCTGCCTGCGCCAGTGAGTCCCAAGCGGCACACGGCTCTGCCCCGCTGCGGAGCCATGTGCTGCTCGGGACTGACCAGCGCAGGTAGGGGGAAAGTGCAGCTGAGCCCCTGCTGCTCCAGCTGGGCTAATCCTGTCCCGAGAGGCACATGGCTACTCCTCTTCCCACACGCACCGCGTTGGCAACGTCAAGCTGACATGGTGTGCGTGGGAACCTTGTCCCTTCCCCAGCCCTTCAGCAGCCATTAGGAAGCTGCTGAGGGGCTGGGGGAGGGACAGGGGGTGGGAATGAAAGTAAACCGTATTTACCTTTGTTTCCTGTCACAGCACCATGAGTCACAGAAAACGGCTTGGCGGGCCGAATGGTGGCCCACGGGCCGTATGTTGGACAAGCCTAATCTATGCACATGCTCTGGAGGGTGGGAGAGGGTGAATTAAAGCACCCAGAGTATCATGTGTATCAACATCCCCACGCTGAGAAATGGTGGTGGGGGTGCTTTAACTAAAGTTTGTTTGACAAGCTTTAGTTAAAGTGTACCTGCTGACATTTTTCAGTGTGAGGATGCTGATACATGTAATGCTAGAATCAGTTGGAGTGCAGTAATTACCATGCTCCAGCAGACTTGATTAATCAAGTCTGATCTGATGTGCTGCAATTACAGTGCATCGGAGCAATCTCAGTGTATGTGTATAGGTGCCCAGAATGACGAAAGTGACTTCATATGGTTCCCTGGGCTTAAATTTGAGCTTCAGTCCAGACTGATGCTAAACATCACCAGCAGTCAAGTCAGCTGGTATGGGAAATAAAAACTGGCTAAATGTAGTGCCACCTGCTTCACTCCCTTTATGCCACAGCCAATAAAACCTTACTTGAATCAACCATAGTAGCCCTAGGACTGTTTTTAATCCCCTCCTGCCTTGGTGTAATTTTCATAGTTTCAGAGTTGTTAGGGGCTAGAAGGGACCTTACAAATCATCAGGTCCAGCCCCCCTGCACTTAGGCAGGAAAAACTCCTGGGATCTGATGACCCCAGTGCTGGGATCAGATTACCCCAGCAAGGTGCATGTCAAGACACTTTTTGAAGATCACCAGGGTGGGCAACTGTACCACCTCTGGGGGGAGCCTGTTCCAAACCCTTGGCACTGAATTTGTAATTTGTACATTTTTATTATAATATATACTATTTACTTTTTAAAAAGCAGAATTAATCTTATGTAAAATGTCTATTGTTCTAACTAGATTTACACAATATTCCCATTGACATTGAGCTCCTGAAAATCATGAGAATTGTATTTTGGCAGAATTCTGGTATTAGTGGAAGGAATCCTGATTTGATTTTTCTTGCCAATACCAAGACATTTTCTTGACAATGAAATTATTAATATTAGCATCATATGAATATGGTTCTGCACAAGAATCTAAACAGCGGACCTAAATCTGTCTTCACGTGTACAAAAGCTACTCCTTTAAAATGGTGGAAGTGCAGCTGCCTTTCTGACAAAATAATTTCATATGAAAGTGCTCACGATTCTTAAAGTGTGTGTGGACAGCATGTGAGTACTGTAAACTAACAGTCATGCTTAACTATTTCACAAAGATCCCTATTTTGAATTAACTGATTGCATAGATATTTTCATGTAATGGGAGATTATATTCTTTTAATTCTACAAGTAAAAGACTGAAAGAGATCTACACTCCAGTGAATCGTAATCTCGAATGGAGCTGTGTGTGAAATGATTATCTGCGCATTTCTACAAATGTACTGATTTTTTTAAATTTAAGAATGTGATTCCAATTATCTGTAGGCCCAATGCTGAAGCTCTTAACTTAATTAACCCCACTGATGAAAGTATAACTGCTCATGTAAGAGCAGAAGGAATAGGTCCTTCACCTCTAACGGTTGTCATTTATTCCATTTCCATTTTATATTCAAATTGCCTCATCAGACTTATTTCTTGCCACTGACTTCAATAGGCACTGGTCAGACACTTTTAAGGACACAACACATAAACTCTCCTTATTGACAGGATGAACCAAGGCAATCTTAAGTAGGTGCTCCTATTTTACCTCCTCCCTTCCTTTTCCTCACTTGCATTCTGTTTTTTCTGTTTCCACCTCAGTGCAAAAAGGAAAGCAAAAGCTGAGTTATTACCATCAATATCAGTATGAATGACATCAACAAACTGTGCATCTGTATGATCCAGCCTCTCATCTGGAGGTTTCCCAGTGAACAAAGGGCCTGCAGGATCAAGACCTGAAAAAAGTCATGTGGCAATTTATCTATAATCAAAACCACAGTTTGAACAGGTGCATCTACAATCCACTCCAAAACAACATTCATACACAGTGTAGCATCAATGACTCACCCTTTATGAATAAATTAACATTAAATTAACTAATTCATCTCATACATTCAGCCAAGCTTAGCAGCATCTATCAGAAGATTACTTAGCCTATACCCTAGAAACTCTCCCTCATCTCAAGAAAAGAAAGACAAAATAATTTGTTTCAGGAATTTTAACAACCGTCCTTATCCTCTTTCACCAAAGCTGTAAAGCATTTTAATGAGGGCAATTCTCTTAGTGAACAGTTTTTAAGATGTCCTTTACATGGGGGTAAAAAGAAGAATTTACTTATTGGGGTCCAATCTTGTATCCCCAAAGATAACATAAGACAAGCACACAACACTTAGAGAGAAAACAGTAGCAAAATTAGAAAATGCATCTTCTGTCTCTCATGCTGAATCTTGCTTACAAACCTGGAAGCAAAAATTGGCACAGCATGCCACCCTTGAGCTGCTCTGAGACCTAATCTGTAGTGGTGTTGGACAACTGACAACATCAATTTTAGCAACCTTTCTGATGACACACTCACAGCAGTGTTGCAAAAGTCTCACTCTGGTCTAACAAAGCAGGATGTGTTAAACAAAGGCAAGAAGACAGAGAAAGAAAAGAACGTAAAAGGCGTAAAGGAAAAGGAGACATGAGAGGCTGAGAGAAGGAATCCAAGTATCAGACTCCAGGTTTTGTTTAAAACCTAGTTGGATCCAGCGAGATGGTGGCATAATCTCTCCCTCTTTCTGTGGGTGAGATTAGAAATTACAATTGTACCTTATTAACAACTCTTAAAATATGAAGCATCACACATTCATGCTTGTTAACAAGTGGCAGGTGCCCTCTAGGCATCTTAAAGTTACACAAGTTGATGTAAGGATTTTCTTTGAGTTGTGCTAGCCAGCTCAGCTTTGCCTAACTTCTAATTCTTTATGGGAGATCAAATGACCAATGCACAGTCCTCTAGTATGTCAGAAGGCATTGCTCCCAGGTAGACTAGCTGTCCTTCTGGACACTGATGCTTTCCTGCCTCCCCCTTGACAGCCTGACCAGTGGAGCAGCAGCTGGTGAGTGAGGAGGAAAGGGGACAGGCAGTGGGTCAAGCAGAGGAGGAAGGAAGGGAGCTGCTGGGCTGCTGGGATGAGGGATACACACACAGAACAACAAAAGACACACAGCATAATAATACAATGCACACAGCACAACCCACACACACTGATAGCACAACACACAGAGCACAGCACAACACGTATACAACACAGCACAACACACTCGCCCACATAACAGCACAATACACACACAAGAGTAGCAGCGGTGCGAGGGGGAGGTGGTGTTCACATGGTGAGCCTCTAGCTGCTGCCAAGTGGCAATAAGGGAGCTCTCCACGTGCCTGGGCTCTGCACAGCTCCATGCAGTCAGGGATGGCTGCTCCTCCACTGCTGCGCACGTGGCCCAGTCATGCTGCTTGGTGGCAGTCAAAGGCAAGTCTGCGGATGGGGTGCAGGGTTGGACTGAGGGCTGGGGGTGTGTGTGCATGCTGTGTTGGGGGGGAAGGAATGCTGTGCTGGGGATAACAGGGTGTTTTGCCACTAGAGAGCTGGCAGGCATGAAGCAGACTTGTCACTTCCTTGCCACACCCCTTCTTGCCAGCCCTTTGGTGGCAGCTCAGAGCTGTGCACATTACAGAAGGTATTAACCCAAAATGTGCTCACAACACACGATCACTATAACAAGCCCTAACCCTCCTTAAAGTTAGCAGGTACTAACTGTGGGCATCTTTACACGTGATCCAGGGTGGAAGTGCTTTAATTAAAGTGGCTCTCAGGAGCCATTTTAATTAAGGCGCCTGCAGCGCTTTGTGTATTCAGTGTCCCATGCTTCAAAATGGTGGCAGGGGCACTTTAACTAATGCTCATTCAAGAAGCTTTAGTTAAATCACCCCCACCACCATTTTGAAGCGCAAGGATGCTGAATGCAGAAGATGCTGAGGCTGCTGAAGCATGCTAATTAGCACGCTCCAGCAGACTCGATTAATTGAGTCTGCTCCACCCCATACTAATTAGCAGGCATTGGGCACATGTATAGGTACCCCGTAATGTGTAAGCATGTCCTATGTTAGTCGGGTCATGTTATCACTCTGAACCAGAAAAGAAAAAAGGTCCAATAGTGAGATGGTGGATCTTGGGGTCTCAAAGATGGTAATCATGACAAACATGATGATGATCGCTCCATTCAGTCCACCCATTCTCCTGGTATCAGTACAATCTAACACATTTTGTCAACCCAATTTCCTGTTTCAGTGTCCTCCCATGTATCAAATGCCAGGGACCTAATTTTGTTTTTACTAATCCAGTTATTCAAGTCTTTTTCTTTAATTATTTTCAGCAAAATCTGTTGTTGAAGGAGATTAGAACTCTTTTCACACTTTCATTTATTTCCCCTCAGTTGAAATGACAACTGATATAAAGCTGCTAGGTTTTCATAACTGCAGCAGCCCAAAACGATGCCATTTTTGCAACACTGCCCTTATCCAGAATAGCCTCTTCTCTGATGACTAGGACACTGTCCAGATGGAAGAATTAGGGTTTGAATATCCTCAGGAAAAGAAGGGAAATGAAACCAGATCTCCAATATGTTTTGTGACTGTCTTACTGGACTATTGTATTAAGCACCTCAGCTCTTGAAAACAGTAGGATTTAACTTTCACCCCCAAACAGCATTTCCTATTGGTTATCTTAGTCAATTCCATTCTGCACATTGGCTTCAGTGAATCCCGTTCTGAAACACTTAACTCTTCACATGCCATGTACCTGCCATATACCATGTATCTAAGCCAGATCTGTGGATTCTGCCCCGGGAACCAGGCCTCTGAAGTTAGGCACTGTAGATACCTGTAGACTTGCGGAAGCTGCTCCAACATACTGTAATTACAGTGCAATGGCACATACTCAATTCATCAAGTCTGCTGGAGCATGCTAATTAGCATGCTTCAGACAGCTTCCATGTCTCCTGTATCAGTGTCCCAGCACTTGAAAATGGCAGCGAGGGCACTTTAACTGAAGCTTATTCAATAAGCTTTAGTTAAAGCACCCCCACAGCCATTTTGAAGTGTGGAGATGTTGATATGAGACACTGCAGCGCTTTAACTAGAGTGGCTCTCGGATCCACTCTAATTAAAGTTCCTCCCCATGCCAGAGCACATGTAAAAATTCCCCAGACTCCATTACAGACCCTGTCTTCGTTCTGTATTCTTTATGCACCCCAATTCCTGCTGTATTCAAAATTCTCACTGAAGACAACAGATGTTTCAAGCTTGTAAGAAATATTGGATAAAGCCTTAGGACAAAAACTGTTAAGTACAAACCTTGCACCTAACATTAGACTTGCAAATCCACACTTAAAAACCTCTTAAAGCAAATGTGGTAGATCTCTGTCACTCTCACTTAGGAACTTAGCTTTAGGCAATCAAATTAGAAAATATTAGCCAATTTTCTTTCTAAAAGTATAAGCAGAATTTTTGTGGTAGACTAAACAACTTTAGAAAGATCAAGTATTTCTAAATACTTGTTATGATGCTTCCCTATTGCATCAAATCCTCTCTAGATTTACATCAAGAATGCATTGGCTTATTCCATATTACTGTATAGTTTTATCACGTCAGATCTGTGAATTTTCAAATCCTGGCACCCATATGGTATGCAACTAACTATAATAATGATGAAAATATACACAAGAACATGCATACCAAGTTTAAAAGCCTTACCGGTAATTCTGCCAAGTTTGCCATTATACATCTGTCCAACGAATCCAGCTATATGAGCCCCAAGGCTAACTCCAATCATATAAATAGAGTCAAGAGAAGCTCCATCTGCCTGTCAGTAAAAGAAAAAAAGCCCATGATTATGGGTTATAGAAATGTTAACCATAATGTCTGCAATATGGTTAACTGAGTAGACCTCAGTAAACTATGATTTACGCTTCACTTTTTTCTCAGACTTTTAAGTTTTATTTCTGACTTTGAAACCCTCTGGAAATTCCACAAAAATATTTTTTATTAAATTTTCTATAGTAGACATACAGTACAGCAGTTATGAAATTCTTTGAGTATATAAATGCATGAAGAAAGCTAGAGTAATACCATATTTGCTTGAATATAAGATAAACCTTAATAGAAGATGAGGGCCCCCCCCCCGGCACTAATTAGATTCTATATATGGAAAATATATAAATTTGATATAATTTTCCAGGTATTGAATCTAATTACTGGAGACCTTGAATGTGTCCCCTTCCTACTGCTACAGCAAGGAAAATAAATCTGAGGGTGGCAGCTCTTGCCCTTGCCCGCCTTCTTCCCTCTGCAGCCTCTTCCTTCCATTCTTACTATCAGACCCTTCTCTCCACAAGCACATAGAATGAGGGGCAAATCTGAAAAACTAGACATGTCTACATGTGAATATTAATGGGACACAATAAACTCTGGAGCACTTTGTGCCGGAGTTTATTGATCCTGGGCACAGCATTAACATATGTGCCTGGGACTGTAGCACATTGAGCCAGGGTAGAGCAGCCCCAGCTGGCAGGAAGCCCAGGGGATCAGCCTGCCAGCCTGGGGCTGCTTCAACCTGGCTCAACGTGCTGTGGAAGGGCTGGCTGGGGGACGAGAATACTTCAGTGAGGGGCTAGCCTCATGCCCCAGCCAGCCCTGTCAGTGTCTACATGTGCACTGCAATGGAGTAAATAACTTCTCTGTAGGACAGTACTTGTATCTGGCAGTACTAACCTATGACAGAGTTAATTAGTTTACTGCAGCCTAATAGCTCCACATTTGTAGACCTGTGATGCTTCACTGTGGAGCTAATTAGGCAACTCTGCAGTAAGCGTCTCATGTAGATGCACCCACTAACTTTCAAATAAATTTGCTTGTAGTCATTTGCTTCTAGGCAAATTACTATGAGTTCCCATAGATTAAGTTGATTCAGGACTGATGTGTTTCACTTTTGTAACTGCTGCAAGTTTTAGCACAGGTACTCCATAAATACAATTTTGAGCAATGCTTTTGTACCTACTTACATATAGTATAAACCATGCATTATATTAGTCCAAAGCCAAAAGGCTCATGACTTACCATATAGTTCATCGGGTAGGGCCCCAGCAGAGTCAACGGCATTTAAAGTCATGGTGACCCCACAACTCAGCACTTCTCAGTATGTGTTTACAAGGGATCCATGTGCTAATTAGCCCCACTCAGGACTGGAGCCAGGTATTCTAGTCATGAGTCCTGGGATCCTCCAAAAATGTATATGCAGATAAGGCACAGGTCAATCTGGTATGGCTTTACCCCCTGATGGTGGAGCCACACTAATCATCAGTGACAGGCTGAGAGAGGGGGCAATAGAGGCCTTCTTGGTGAACTGTTTGGGGCCCTGCTTAGTGATGTTTGCCAGACACTTAAAGTTAGTGAAGAAACAGAAATTATTGGAAATGGGAAAGAGAAGCACAGCTTAGCTGTGGGAGTAAAGGGGATATCAAAATATATTCAGTTTAATGGGCTCACCATGACTTGAAAAAGAGTTGGCACTGAGCAGGACTCAGCACAATGGACTTTTTCATGGATCTTATTCAGATGGGCTATATTAACCTAACCTTTTGGTAGGTCTTTTTGGCTTGTATCTATTCTCTTTCTCTCTCAGCATTGTGACCCCCTCTTCCACCTCACCTCCCTTTCCTGGGCTTAGCTGACTAACGTTGTAATTATGTAACCTAGTTGCATTTCCCTCCTCACCCCCATCCCTCTTATGTTAGTCCTTCGCTTGGGCTCTCTGTTTTTCCCTTATGGCTCTGTCATTTTTTCTATGATCCTTAACATTTCCTAATAAAGCAAAATCTGTTTTTGGCACCAAGGGGAGGGCATTGGAGATGGCTCTAGCCTTCCCAGTGCCAGCCTAGTATAGCAGTACCTCTGGGTCTGGTGTCAGTTCCCTGAAGATGTAACACCTGTCTTTAAAGGCCACACACACACATACACACAAAGTTTCCCATCCATCTGTTTGCCTGCTATGAGTAAGTGTTTTATAGTCATGCTCAACGTTGGCTGCATTTAATCCACTTAACAGGTGGTTACTATTACTGAGCACATGCTGCTTTTGGCAGCAGTCTAGTAATAGATAATGTATTTAATGAAGTTTCCTTGTATGTGACTATCAGACAAGGAGCTTTTTTCCCCCATGCTGAATGGGGTGGGGGGAAACCTCATCTTATATATGGGTAAATATGGTATTTCTTCACTGATTTATTTGAAGAAGAGAGAATGTATTACAAAACTATAAGAAAGGAAACTATAACTGTCAGCTAAATGCAACCCTTTCCCCTACTCCCAATAAAATAAAAAAATACTAGTTACAAGCACTTAAGCAACACAGCCAACTGAGCAAGGCTGCCAAGCCTATACATGCAATGAACCCTGAAGGGAGGAAATGCTTACCACATGTAATAGATAATATTTTCATTAAAGCTACTGAAGGACACAAAGCCAGTGTAAGGAAATCTAGAACCATGATTTGGAAGCCTCTCTCGGTCAGTCCCAAAGGCAAGAGGAATCTGAAACAGTATTCTAAGTCTTTAGATGAAGTAATAGCTAGAGAGTTCCATGACAATCAATTTGCAAATATGGTATTTGAAGTTTTGCATCTTGACTTTTCACCTCTTTTGTGATCATTTTGCTGTGACCTGGTTTGTTGTGACCTGTGATCTGGTTTGTACCAAGAAGGGACTGTTAGAGGAACAAGATCAGAGCAAGATGAACTATACACATGAAGTGCAGCAACAGTTCCACTAGGTACAAATCTAAGTGGTTAACATTAGTTTTCATCAGAGTTGGAACTATGTTCTTAAAGTTATTTTAGTTTTCCATTATATTTTTATAAATTAACAGTCTTTCCTTCCCAAGTGCAGGGGGGCTGGATCCGATGATCTTGTAAGGTCCCTTTCAGCCCCTAACATCTATCAATCTATGAAATACAGTTATAGTCAATGCTAGCTGATCCCAACAGCCAAGCTATAACATGCCCTCTTGCGGTCTCCTATGTTCCCCACTTCTCCCTTACATAATATTCTAATTATTTTGTCCATTTGTTTAAAAACTATTTAAATCCACAGAAGCCTTTCCATTGACTTTGTTGATTTTGGCTCAGACCCTTATTCAGAAAAACTGTTTTCTCAGCTGCTGTTAGCACTAGGAGATTTATCAAATGCTTTCTACAATAGAGATGTGTTCTTAAATGCCTTATGTCAGTCGTTTCTTATAAATGTTTCCTATGAGTTATTTTCATAAGTGAATATTCTTTGCACCTTATTTAGTCGTTAGAGAAGTAACTTCTATAATATTTTATTTAAACAATATATTGATACCAGTTTTTTTGTGTGTCACTTGACCACTCATTTGAAAGAGCGGCTGTTTTTTTGACATAGCTAAAACTCATTGCAAGACAAGGGATTCAAGACATAATCTTGGTTCCATTGAAATAAAACTGTCATTCACTTCAGTGGAAACAAATGGGAGAAGAAAGGTGGAATGCGTGATACAGCAGAAAGTATATGTAGAATAAGTACATACAATGTTCACATCTTGATTCAGACAAAATGATGGTGCTTACTATGTTCCTCCTGTAGTTCCTCCTATATCAACCCTTTTTATAGGACACCAAAACTATGCTATTTTAATTCATTTACTTCCAGGGCAAATGTCTGACTTACCAACATCTGGTCAATAAGTTTCTTCAAGATATATGCAACTTTCTTGGTGTTATGAGCAGCAGTAGGATAAATTACAGTAGTAGCACCCCGGTTCCAATCTACTATAATGAGGTTAAAATCTTCTAAAGCCAGCAGAAGTTCCTTTATGTCATTTAGCCATACTGGTGGAGATCCTGTTGGCCTGTAGCCATGGATAACAAAGACAGTCTTCTTGGTTGTATTCAGGCTACTAGATGCTATTACATTATGTTCACTGAGATTCTCAGAACAATTCTGGTTTTGCCTTGTATACAACAGTAGTTGCACTTTCAGATCTGTTCCAGTTAAAGCATTGCCTAAACTAAGATCTGTAAATTCAGGACATTTTTTCTCTGCATCTGAAAAATATAAAAATATCAGACAAATATTTAACCAGTTAGACTATGATAAAGACTGTTACCCTTTCCTTCTACCGATTCTATTACCCTTTTCTTTCCTGTTGTCCACAAAGAATAAAGTATTTCCACTTACTCTACCATCTTGAATTCAGTGCATTTCCTAATTATGAAACATGGGCAAGTAGCACCTCTACTGTGTCCTCAGCTTTGCTTGCTTTTCTAGATTCCTGCAAAGCCAGTGTCTATTTCACAAGCTGGAGGATAATTGCACTTGACTTCCAATTCCAACTAAGGAGTTAGAATTCTTTGTCACTTTGTCAAATAAAAAACCCCCAAACAAATGAGACCTGATTGTTAAACCAGACAACTTTCCATTATTGCACCTACAGATGAATTATCCCTTTCTGGTTTTGCACTTGAGGTAAAAATCCCACTATTATGCAGAACATCAAAAAAGGGTCCTAAATAGAGTCTGGAAAGGTGAATGAAAGATGTGAGAAAATGGCAAAGTTTAGCATTTCTTTGCTTGAACTATGCAGTTGTAGGGAAGTACTACAGTGTGAAGTTTAGCTCAGGTTCTAAATGATGGCCAAGATCTTCAAAGACAGTTGAAACATTCATGTTTTCCTGTATGCTTCAGTATCAATATCAAATGCCCAGCACTTCAGTAGCTTTTAGCTAAGCAAGTCAATCACCTGCTGCAAATGAATCTGTATAGTCTTCTGTCAATAGAATGAGACTTAGGAGCTTGGGGTATAATTCCTAGCCCTACCACATGATCCCTGTATGATTTTGGGCAATTCACAGTGGCCACATCTACACAAAATGCTGATTACACAGTAGTTCATTACTGCTGCATAGTAATATTGCATGGCACAAAGCATGATGTGATGCTACTGCACAGTAGTAAGGAGCGACTGCAGAGCCAGCATCACCAAAAAGCCATTCGGCAATGCTACTTCACAGTAACTCTGGTTACTGTGCGGTCATTTAGTATTTGTGTATGCAAGTACTAAATGACTGTGCAGTAACAACTGTGCACTCAATGTCTCGTGTAGACCAGGGCATTCTGCCTAAAACACTGTTACCTATGTGTAAATTAGAAATAATTTTACTGTGAGTAATCCTGTTCATAGTTTCATAGTTGGTAGGGTTGGAAGGGACCTGAGCAGATCATCAAGTCCAACCCCCTGCGATGGCAGGAAAAAGTACTGGGGTCAAACGACTCCAGCAAGGTGTTCGTCTAACCTCCTCTTAAAGACCCCCAGGGTAGGAGCCAGCACCACTTCCCTTGGAAGTTGGTTCCAGATCCTAGCCGCCCTGACTGTGAAGTAGTGTCTCCTGATGTCTAGTCTGAATCTACCCTCTGCCAGCTTGTGACCGTTATTTCTAGTCACTCCTGGGAGTGCTCGGGGGAACAGGGACTCTCCCAATGCCTGCTGGTCCCCTCTGACTAGTTTGTAACAGGCCACTAGATCCCCCCTCAGCCTTCTCTTGTGGAGGCTGAGCAGGTTCAGGTCCCTTAGCCTCTCCTCATAGGGCCTGCCCTGCTGCCCCCTGATCATGCAAGTGGCCCTCCTCTGGACCCTCTCCATGTTGTCCACATCCCTCCTGAAGTGCAGTGCCCAGAGTTGGATGCAATACTCCAACTGCGGCCTGACCAGTGTCGCATAGAGGGGGAGGATCACCTCCTTGGACCTGCTCGAGATGCATCTGTGGATGCATGACAAGGTGTGGTTGGCCTTCCTGACCGTGTTCCCACACTGTCGGCCCATGTTCATTTTGGCATCAATAATGACTCCAAGATCCTTTTCTGCCTCTGCACTGATGAGAAGGGAGTTCCCCAGCCTGTAGGTCTGCTGCTGGTTCTTCCTCCCCAGGTGCAGCACCTTGCACTTGTCAGCGTTGAAACCCATCCTGTTCTCATCTGCCCACCCCTGTAACCTGTCTAGGTCCAATTGCAGCCTATTCCTCCCTTCTATTCCTCCCTTCAAGAATCTGAAACATATGAGAGGAACATAAGATTTGTTGAGAAAGATTTCTCACATCCAGGATCATAGGAACAGTAAGGCCAGTAAGCTTTCTCACATCCCATCCCTATCAACAGTAAAACCTAACTCTTTCAGAATTTCCCAGAGATGTGAGGCCAAGGTTTCAGTTCTTGATCCGATTCAGGCAGAGCAAACCTGAGTGTCCTTCATGGTGAGTAGGCATCTACTGGTATGGGCACTTTCCGTTTTTTCCATTTGAGTGTGGAATTTATAGTAACTGGAGTCATAAATAAGATACCACTTCCTGAATTACTCCATGAGTTCCTGTACAGTGTTATTTTAAAATAGTTTTTCCCAGCAAAAAAGGAACATGTTAATTTCTTCGTATTAATGCCTGAAAGTGAAAAACTGAACTCTTGCTCAGCCTGTTCCCAAGAAACATGTAAATCAATGAACTCAGAGACACAGCATGTACTGTGAGTAGACTGCCTGACTGTTCCTTTTTCTGAAACATTACTGCAGTTCTTAAATTCGAACTGAACAGATTAGCAAAATACCTAAAAAGTGATCTAATATTATAATTTTAGATTACTTTTATGTATTGTCTACTTTGAGAATTAAAAGACTGAATGCAGACATCAACTTATCAACCTAACAGTGAAAGACAAGATTTTACAAATTCAAAGTCAGCTGGTAGTGTTAGGTATACTGAGTATGGTGGTTTAAGTGTAAATCTCTTTCACACCACTAAACCCAAGAAACTTAAATAAACACTCATTGCTGTAAAGACGATTTTCAAAAGTGCCTAAGTATGGAATTGTTTTATGTATGCAAGGATAATCTACACAAGCAGAAGAATCATGTGGACTTGTTTCTACTTCCCATCATGGTCTCTTTTAGCCTAATTCAGTAGTTTTCAACCTTTTCAGTCAGGGCACCCCTCCACAACTTTTTTGAATTTAGCAGCATCCCTAGTTGAAAACCATTCTTGTTCTGTCTCTGTTTGCCGCAGTGGTTCTCAACTAGGCTGTTGCCCCACACTCCTGACTGCATTAGGGTTTTCTGATAAATCTAAAGCAGGCAGGAGCAGAGGTGTAACTAATGAGTTTTGTGCCCTGTACCCCTGGGGTATGGGGCGTGAGGGAACAGAGGGTGGTCTTTCCTGTCCTGGGTGTCCCCACACCCAGCTTCTTCAGCTGGACAGTGCAAACAGTTGCTCTAGCACAGTAGGACTCCTCTAGATGAGCAGTGCAAAGGGCTCCTGCAGTCCAGCCTGACCCCTCCAGATGGACAGGGCAAAGGGCTTTGGCTGGAGCACATGCTTTTGCCATGGCCCTTTCTGATCTGACTCTGTGCACTCCTTCTGGAAATAGGAGGGCACAGTTGGTCCCACCTGCCCAACGCACCTCTATTTTTAGGAAGAACATGCGGGATCAGATAGGGAAGGGCTCCAAGAAGAGCGCTGGCTCTAGTCACAGCTGCTCCCCAATCTGTCTCCAGAGGAGGTACAGGGCATTTTACTCCGGCTGCGGTGGCACCCACATCCTGTCACCCCTGGAAGGGGCTCTCAGCACCTGGTTAAGAATCACTGACCTAATGGCACACACATACATAATCAAATTTGAGAAACATTCTGATTTCAACTGTGTTAAAGACCTGAGGAGCTAACCTCGGGCCCAACCCCTACTAAGTATCATTTGTTATAGCTATTTGTTATATAATTTGACTTCAGCAAAGGTAATTTATATTGCCTAAGAATCTGGCCCCTTATATTTAAACAAGTTTTTGTCAGTTTCTTTTGTCACAAGAGCTTTGTATAGAGCAGCAAGAACACAAACTGTCAATTCCTTCTTCCAATGAGAAGAAAAAGGAACAGTGTGTCTTCAGTTCCTAAATGATAGTTTCTCATGTGAGTTTCCCATAAATAGCTCACGTGAATTATTTATGTTATTAGTTTCCTTGGAATTCTGTAAATTGACAACAAAAAAACCTACCCTAATCAGAGAGGATGTGGCAGACATTTGGAAGAAGTGATGGCAGCACTTTTGTATCTTGTTGAGACACTGCACAGGATTATATATCCTCCATATTGCTACAGACACAAATCTAGAGGTACTGAAAATCTCCAGTGCACTGCATGGAATCATGAAGATGACAGGCCATTTTACAAAGGTATTAAAATTTTCAGGAATATTTTGATCCATATAAAAAATTGTCACTTAGGAAAGGCAAGAAACCATCTTGACAATGAGAGCTTATTTTCCAAATCTACATCAAGACAAATCATGCAAACTTGAACAATTTAGAGATTCAAGACCAGATAATCTGTGGAATATATGAGAACCAGGACAAAGCCATCTTATTGCAAGAGATAGATTTAACATTGCAAAAAGCAGTGAATATTTTCAGGGTTAGTGAAAACCAAAATTAAGGTGGAAGTTTCATAGTTTCATAGTTGGTAGGGTCAGAAGAGACCTGAGCAGATCATCAAGTCCGACCCCCTGCCATGACAGACAGAATCAGAAAATGTCCTCTAACTTTCTGCCCTAAAATATCTGGGAAGGCACAAAACTTCTACCTTCTCTTTCTTTTATTCATAAAAGTGTCTGTAACTATGAGTTTTGTATATTTGGAATACTACAGATTCCTGATTGTTTTAAGTAAATACTAATCTCTTTAGAATGAAGACATTTGAATGTTTTATTTTTTTAAATTCAAAATGACTTATTTTTAAATTAATTTGTACAATAATGATTTACCAAGCTACCTCCTTCTGGGATAATATGACTCACTAAACTGATTAATTTATAAGAGGAGACAACTCCACATGTAGTCTTCAGCATGCTGATGTACAGCTGAGAGTTAGCCACATCAGGAATTCTGAGCTGTTCTCTTGCAGTTACTTTGCATTAACAATATCGAAAGAACCTAGTAAAAAGTCTGACACTGGAAAACATCCTGAAATTTTAATATCATGTAAAATTTAATTTCTGGCTTTCAAATCATGATTTAATGTTACAAACAAGGTGAGATAACCAAATGTAAAATCTCCTTTGCACATGCCACTCAAACACCCACAGCAACATGCTGAAGAGTAATTTTACTTAAGTATTTCATTACATATTCCCTATTCATGCCTAATTTATACAAATTGTAGATGACTTTTTTCTACTATGCACAAAAACCAGCTGTTCTCTCTCTCTGTATTGCTGCACCTTAGCATTATATACAATTATTTTATTGCATATTTTTCAACTTATGTAGTGAATTAAGCTAAGACACCTTAAAAGTTGAAATGCTTCTTGATATCTGTGGGCTTATTTTGCATTCTGATCATGAGAGCTCAAGTCTTGCCTCACTTACATTTGTGTAAATCAAGACTCACTTCACTAAAGCAAATGGAATTACAGGGACCTCATATGAATGGGAAATCAGTAGGGCTGCGCAAAGCTTTGGGTGCTGATTCGATTTGGAGGAGATTTGGCCAGATTAGGTGGCTGAATCTCCAAATCCGAATCAAATCAGGAGACTAATTAAAAGGTCCGAATCGATTTGAAGCTCTCTGAATCTTCAGAAAGGATTCAGAGAGCTTCGATGATTCAGACAGTCCCCGGTGGCTGCAGCAGGGAGCTGCAGCCGGACTAGGAGCTGGTAAGTAGGGGCAGGGTAAGTGGGGCTGGAGGGGGGCGGAGGAGACCATGGGGGGACCTCTGCCCGCCCCCAGCCCTTGCCTGCTCCTCCAGCCCCGCCATGGCTGCCCCGCCTGCCCCAGCTCCCGGTGATTAAAAAAATAAAGCCCTCACTCAGAGGGTGCTTCAGGGTGGGGGGACAATCCCCATTGTCCCCCACTGCCCCATGCTGCATGGAGGGCTCTGCACAAGCCCCTTGGCCCCCACCTTCAGCCCTCCCCTCCCATGGCTGCCCTGCCCGCCATGGCTCTGGCCCTTTAAGAAAAAAAACAAGAAAAGTATCGGGACTTACCACTCCTGCAGCAGCCTCGGGGCTTGGGGAGCTTGCGTAGAGCCCACCACATGGCGTGGGGCAGTGGGGATCACTCCCCACCAGCAGGAGTGGTGAGTGCGGAGTTTTTCTTGGTTTATTTTTCTTAAAGGGCCGGAGCTGGGGCAGGCGGGGCAGCCATGGGGTGGCTGGGACAGCAGGGGAGGGGGGCCAGGGGGCTCATGCAGAGCCCCCCATGCAGCATGGAGCAGTGGGGGGCAGCAGGGATCATCCCCCTGCCTGGCAGCACCTGCTGAGTCAGGGCTTTTTTTTTTTTCCAAGTGCTGGGAGCTGGGGCGGGCTGGGCAGCCACTGCCAGGCTGGAAGAGTGGGCAGGGGACAGGCCTGGCCTGGGTGATTTGGAGATTTGGCTGCTGACAAATCTCAGAATCAGATTCGGCTGAATCGATTCAGGACAGTAATTGAAATTGCCAAATAGAATCCCTGTCCCCGAATCCAAAGCCAATACTAGCCGCTTCATACAGGCCTGGAAAACAGGTCTATGGAAACATAAAAGTCTCTCCTTTTGGGACAATCAGACATAGCTGAAATCTAAGAACGGAGCAGTATGCGACACAAAAGGAACATATAACTTAGGTGTTTACTTACAAGTATGAAATTAACACAAAGGTGTTCACTGAAAAGTAAACAGAGAAAAAATATGATGCCTGCTTTGTACAAAGATATGTACTTTGCAGAGTGGAATGAAATTAAAACTGCAGCATGTGGTTCTGAAATATGAATAAATAATTTTACCTGTTCAGCAGTAACAGCTAAGCAAACAGGAAGTTTTTCAAATTCTTTAACATTCATTGATAAGTATTGCTTACATTGCTTTTTATCACATGAGTACTCAAATAGGAATTTTTATAGAAGAAAAAGTTAGAGCTATCCGTTGGGCAATTAGTTTAATTCTTATAAAACACCCTCTTTTAATTCTAGTTTAATTAGATAGATAGATATTGATTCCTGCCTTCTCAATATCTATCTATCTATCTATCTATCTATCTACTTTGAAAGTCTTTATCCTTAGTAAACCACTGTCGAATAATATCAAATTACTTCAGAATAAGCAAAACACTTTTCACCTACCTTCAGGACACAATGCATATGTAGTCATATCAGTTTGCGTACAAAGTACAGAAAGAGATAAGCTTTCATGCTTTTCAATATTTACTTTAAGCTGAAAACCTCTGTAATAATTCAAAGAAATTAGGTTAACTTGACTAAGTTTGCTATATTAATTATAATTGGAAGGTTTGTCATAGTTAATCATAACTGATCATTTATATTTTACTGTTTAAAAACTTATTGTTCTTTGCTTGGAAAAAGGTCAGGAGTAACTCTTACTGGTTTCCTTACCTGATCCCACCCAGCACATCAAACAGATGAAGAAACAGGACCTCAACATATGGAAATAGTGAACATCCACAATGGAACGGAGAAGATTTGACTTGTCCTTTAGAACACACTGCTTTCCCTTTACTGTGACAAATGTTATTGATAAACTAGATGTGATGAAGAGCAGGAAGTTACTTTGCCGAGCTTATATTTAAGCTTCTGCAATTCATGGCTCCTCCTATTTACATAATTAAGGAGGTAAGGCAGTTTCCCTTTCTTCCTTTTTTTTTTTTTAATTATCAGTTGTCCTCTCTCCTTAGGAGCTACTGAACATGGGTCTGTACTTTGCCAGCCATCAAATATGTGGAATCCTTGAGAGGAGTGGAACTAAATATACATCACTCCGTTTGCCCTCTCTGCTCTGATGAAATGCCAAGACAACCCACCCTGTGGTGTGTTTGAAGCTGTGTTATACAATGGGCAAAGAAACATGCAGAAAAATGTTATTTTGGTTATGAACCGGTTTCTCTCTTAGGGCTAAAAATGGAATTTTAGTAACTGCATTCCTATAAATGCCCCCTAAGGAAGATTGCCTTGTGATCTTTCTGAAGATTTTCCCTCTAATCTAATCCTATACATTTTCAAAGAATATAAAGCATGTATCTAGAAGTCAGAACTTTGGACTTATATTTCTGACGTAATGATTTGCCGTGTTATTTTGGACATTTACCATCATTCTGTTTGTTTCTCCACCTATAAAACAGATGAAATATATGCATCCCATGAGGGTATTGTGGAACTTAGTCAGTTAAGACCCAACTGCCTTTTGGCTGCAGGAAAACTCATAAAACCAGCTAAAGTGTGTGCACAGGGAGAAATCTTAACTTACATTTGCCACGTGAAGATTCCTTCATGTTTATTTTCTTGGATGACAGGTGGGGCCTCCTCTTCTCTACAACAGGCCACAGGAACAATTCATTAAGGTCCAATGAGAAACCACATCTCTGAAACCAAGGCCTGATGTCCATGAAAAGGCTCCTGCTCCTAACAAAGCCATACTGTTTGGATTTCTGCCACCGGTAGCTGCTCCTAAGAATCCCTTCTACAGGTACATTACATTTCTACTGTAAATAACACAATGGACAGAGGATAGCAAGTGGAACTACTCATGTGTGGAAGATGGGGAAATGTCTGCAGTTTATGCTTTAAATTTTCTAAATGCAAAAGAGTCTCAGTCAGAAGGACCCTTTGTGCACCGACATGCACGCACATTTATCGTTTATAAAAAATATATGAATCTTGTTCAATGTAATCTTTTCCTGTCCTAGATCACACATGGACAGATGATACTGGAAGCCTTGATAATATTCACAAGGTTTGTCCTGAATAAGCTGACTTCCCAACTTCTTTGTTCTCTGTTTCTGAGATAGCTCCACCAAATTCCTATTGGCACTGAAGTTCATTACTCTGCTTTATTTTTCCTGTTTCCCCTTCATCTCAAACCATTGTTTGGCACAAATGAGTTGCTATTTTAAGTAGGTTTCAATTCCTGACCAACAAAATAATTTAGTTACAAATTTGCTAACCCAGACACTATATTTTTATGTTCGATTTCTTTTACTGTGTAAGCTTCAGCAAAAATTGCTGTCTGTGAAGACAGTCTCCCACAATTTCTTCCTAGTGTACCCCCTTTTCCAATACAATCTTCATCCTACAAATCATGGTGAAATAAGTGAGGTGCAATAAATATTATAAATCCCTATGAAATGCACCGGTAGAAATGGAAGGCATTTGCAAAACAACAGGCAGGATAGTAGCAGCATTATATATGGGCATGGAGTGCATATAAATTCAGAAGTAATCTGCCAT
This sequence comes from Alligator sinensis, assembly GCF_000455745.1. Lineage (NCBI taxonomy): Eukaryota > Metazoa > Chordata > Crocodylia > Alligatoridae > Alligator > Alligator sinensis. Next base: position 97,827 of record NW_005842245.1, on the reverse strand, counting down.
CTTTGTCAGTGATCCAGCAGAAAGCAATAGAAGACAGTTCTGAAGGCTACTAAGTCACTGGAAATATTTCTGTTAACTTCACAGGTCTTCGGTTTTATGCATCAATGGAAAGTTGGTTCACCCTGCTGTTGGGTAGTTTTGTTACACTGTTTGAATTATGTTTCCCCTCTCTTGTGTTAATGTACTTTAGTTGATTTGCATAAGTGTGAAGGAAGTTTGTAATAAAATCTGAACTTTTAACCCTACTGGAGTAAATGCATGTAAGACCAGTTTGAGCACACGTGGGTGTAAGATCAGGAGTGGCAGAAAAGTGAGGTCGAGTGACAGTTGTGAGGTTGTCCCACTCCTGAGGTGATTCAAGATAAAATTGGTCCATTCCTGAAAAAGTATCTTTTGGAGTGATTGACTCATGATTGGCAACTGTGTGTGTTGTTTGGCTGGTCAGTTTAGATGGGCTGATTTACCCCTTTATAAGCTTGTCACTGAACTGGTGAAAGTCAGTCCCAGACCATCTGTTGAAGCTTTTGGACATTTCGTTGCATATCTGCGAGTTAGCTTGCTTAAGTTGGGTGCTGGAGACACTGCAAGCTGGAGCAACCAGAGTTTTGTATTCTGCCCACAAGAGTCATGGAAGATCAGATTCTTCCATTTGGTTAGGTGAAGTATCACCCTTGCTGTCCTTTACAAGAAAAGGGAACCTAGGTTTTTTTTTCAGTCAAGAGAGCCTGACTGGAGACACCTAGTCGATCCTGTAAGAAAAAGTGGAGTGTGAATTTTGTGAGAGTGAGAGCTATTGTGGTGTTTTGAGTTCATTTAGCACTGTAAGGGCACGTCCAGACGAGTGCAGACATGTGGTAAGTGGCACTGCAGACCCATCTGCAATGCCACTCACTGCACATGCAAGTGTTTCCTGTGCTGCTGCTTTGCTGTGCAGGGGGTCAAAAAAACCCATGTCAAAAGAAGTGGGGCAGCACACGTGACGGCAGTGCACATGCTGCCCAAAACTGGAGCCTCGTAGGCCGGAGCCACGCTCCAGCTGCCAGCCAGGCCTCATGCTGCAGGAGTGCTGCAACTGCAGCTCCCGGAGGCCCCCAGGTAAGGCTGCTGGGGCCAGCACAGTTGCTGGCCCCAGCCTCCCTTTCCTTACCCAGTGTAACCTACTGCACCAAAGCACTCATGGCATATGCATTCCCCAGGGACAAGTAGCAGTGGCACAAGGTGTGCCGCTGCTACTTGTCTCTGGGGAAACCCACATTCCCGCTTGTCTGGACATGCCCTAGTTGTGTTTGAAGAAGTTTCATACGGAAGTGAAGAAGTTAAGTGCCTCAAAGAGAGCCCGTGTGTGTGAAATCAGACTGCAAAGTGAAACGTTGTGGTTACTAGGCAGCCGACCAAACCCAGCTCTGTGAAAGACAAGAGTTTTGCTGCTACATTCACTTTGGGTGCAATGCTCTTCTCACTTTTACTTGTGTTTTGGTTCTAACTTGTATGTATATAGTCGTTCTAGTTAATTCCATTGTTAATTCCGTTAGTTAACCCTTTAAAAAATCCCCAATTTTCGGATTTAAAATAGTAACCCCAAATCCACCTTTTCCCACAACTAAAATGATATATCACTAAAACATATAGCAGCATTTCATTTTAATCACAGAAAAATGCAGATTTGGGGTTACTTTTTTTTAATCCAAAAATTGGGGATTTTTTTTTTAATCAGAGAAAACCAAGATCCATGATGATTGCATTAAACTCAAGGGCGGCTGCAGATCAGAAAGGGCTGGTTGCCTTCTCCTCCCCCTTTACATATATATATATATATATATATATAAAGACGGCACA
>NW_005842245.1:41850-95361 GCF_000455745.1 Alligator sinensis | reverse complement strand
CCGCGCGGGGATCTAAAGGGGGTGGGGCCAAGACAGGAGGCGGGACTATGCCGGCACAGGGTTATAAGTCGGGGTAGAGCAGGGTTCTGAGGGGGCTTCACAAAGGATTAGTTAATGGTGTGAAAGGGGGGGCTGGGCCAGGTCTAGGGGTGGCTCCAGTGGCTGGGTTCTGCATGGAGCAGGGGCTGTGCCTCTTGGCTTCCTGGCCTGTAGGGTAGAGACATGTGGTGTGAGCCCCTCTGGACTCCTGGGTGCCCCCTTGCTGTCCTGTTTCCTACCAACAGCCCTCGCCCTGGTTTCTTACCACCTGCATGAGACCAGGAATAAATCTTCAGGTGCCCGGAGTTGTGGTCTCTTCCCTGTGAGCGCTGAGGGTCCCTCCTTCCTGGAAAGTTGCAGCCGTGATCCTCGTGGGTCCCAGGAGCCGTGGGCATGGAGCAGAAGGCCAGCGCTGGCAGGCGTCCCACTGAGATTGAGAGAGCCGGTGATGCTACCCCGTGGGCAAGGATTGTTCCAGCAATCGGGTTTTGTTGGGCTGGCTGCATAACTGGGAGAGAAGACGAGCTGTCAGGCATGAAGTGCGCAGGCAGAAATGACAGTTTTTGCCCAGTCTAGCCATAGAATGCAGTCTATAGCTGTGACCAAATACAAGTGCACGGCTGCATGCAGCTTTGAAAGTGGAGGATCACGTGAAAGTCTGAACCCTCATTGCATGAGGCATGAGATAAAGATGTTTCAAAATGCAGCATCTTCTGTGACTTGTGCCTATGAGCTCCCAGCCTGTTCCTGTTTTCAGAATGGGAGAAGGGAAAGGGAGCTGAGGTAGTTCAGCCCCCCTGGAGGTTTGGCTGGGTATAATGGAGCTTCCTCCCAGGTAAGGGGACTGCAATTCACCCACCTTACCCTTCAGCACCAGCTGGGGAGCCCCAAGACTCAGTGTCTTCCACTGTCTTTCCCCCCTCCCATTCTGAGAACAGGCAGTATTGGCAGAGAGCTGCCCATTGCTAGATTCCCTGCTCTCCCCCGCAACCAACAGTGAACTTCTGTTTGGTCTGGGGTAACTTGTAACTCAGAGTGATTTTTGCAAAGCACTCCAGTTACAGCTGGGAGCTGCACCCCAAGGGTGTTCATCTTCAGGGCTTTTTTTTGTGCCCAGAAGCTTGTCTAACATCTCTCCCACTTCTGCTGTTGATCACCTCCGCAAAATCATTGCCTCTCCTACTTCCTGGACCATTACTGCTACAACAGCATTGGAGCCTCATTAATCCTTAGGTTGCCCATGAGACCTTGGTGACTCTTTGGTCTCAACTCCCAACTTCAAAGCACTGGAAAGGAGATGGTACTTATATTTGGGTCATGCTGATAACTGCATAGTTTAAAATGTTCCTTTAAATAAAGTCAAGTGGGTTCATTTGGCCAGTCAGAAAACTTCCCAAGAGGTAATTTCTAAGCTGGGACAACCACTTTGCTCATAACTCTGAAATAGACTAGGTGCTATCAGTTTTGAGGCTGCTGTAGAGGCAAGGCTGTGGAGTAACAAGGAATAAGCCTTAATGAAGCACAGACAGATTTAAATGGCTGCCTGCCTTGCCAGTGAGTGTCTTAAGCAGCTTCTTTCCTTGCTTGTCTATTGTGAATGCATTCAGTGCTCCTGGCATTTTAAATGTTGAGCTGGGTGGGTGGTGGTTATCTCTGCTATTGGTGAAGGAGGTAAATTATAAATTCACCGGCATGAGGGTACCTTTTCACTCATGATAAAGAGAGGCTAATTATGGAAGAAAACATTACAGATGAGTATTGCTCTTTCTTGTATACCAAGAAGCTGAATCCTTTGTCATGGCTCCTCTCATTGCTTGATCTTTGAATTAGCTTTTTCCAGAGATGCTGGTGAATGAAATTGTCTCTTTCATTTTCCTTTTCCAGGCTCATCTCCTACTTTCTTTTTCTCTTTTCACTACTCTATATTCATTTTGAAATAATAGGTTCAGAGAGACAGAGATTCACGTCACAATCAGCGTACAAAAATTAGTGAAATGAAGATCAGAGTGATATACGTGGCGACTTCAACTTTATTCCCAAGACAACAGTTACCATTTATGGGTTAAACTTTTATTAGAAAAGGGGAAAACTTACTGGAAACACTGAAAAAATGTTAAGCATTAAAGCTTTCAATTAAAAAAGAAAATATTCACTCGTTTATCCTTTAGCTGCAGACATTCTTTATAAAAAAACCCCACGTTGTTAGACAGTCTCAAAGGGTATTAAAGATGGTCCTGGAGGGAGGGGAGCGGGGAGGGAGGGGGCAGATTTGGTTATCCTAGAGCTCTTATTTCTGAGGCTTTTGTTAGCGTCTAGTCCTGCTCCCTTGATATAGACATAAAAGGGGAGGAGAGGGAGAAGCAGCAATAATAGAATATATAGGCACTTTGCCGAGTTTTATTTGCAGCCTTGCTGCTAGACAAAGACAAATATAACACACAGCCTGTCAACCACTCAAAGGGTGTGCCTACACATGCATTTATGTGCATTAGGTTGTGCTAACATGCAGTAGTGCATTTGCACTTTTCTAATGACTCAATGCGCAGTAGAATCTTACTGAACATTAGCATAATGCTACTTTTATTTTTACGTGCGCTTTAATGTGCAGTCAAATAGATTACTGTGCATTAAAGTGCATGTGTAGATGTGCCTGGAGATCTGAAAAACAGCAGCATTTAGCTGTTTTAGACCTTGCTTTTAACTGCCTTTTTTTGGTCACAGTAGCAGAATTGAAAAAAGATTCAGTTTTGGTTATCTTAGCAAGACTGTTACTAAGTTGAAGACAAAAATAGATGGTGAGAGGGAAGAAAGAAGCAATAAGGTGAGCAACATAACAGATGCAATAGAATGAGAATAACAGCACTAGTGAAAGATATATATGGAATTGTCTCACATTACACTTAGGACATGTTAACTGCACTTAAAATACAAGCATCTGCTTTTTGATGCTTAAAATACTGCTGTGTTCAAGCAGTAAATGTAATTGTATCGTGGCAAAGTTGGGACCTTTTCAGGGAGGAGTACCTCCAGATCATATATTAAGTAATATATGATCACAGTTATTGTCTGGCTGCTTTGCAGAAATAATACCAGCACAGCTCCAGTGCAGCGCCAGAGCTGGGACTGACAATCAGCTCTGGTGTGGGGCTGGGGCTGTGACCAACAATCAGCAGATTGTTCTCCTGGCCCCAGCACCACACCAGTCTTGCTGGGGTCCTGCACCGTGTTGCACTCTACAATTAGGCTAGGAACAGACATTCAAAAAGCCTGAGCCTGAATTGATTCAATCTTTGCAGGTTAGTCTAAACTGGCTAGGCTAAAATAAGTTTGTAACTGTACAGACATCCCAGAAATGCAGGCACATGCCTGCAGTGGGTCAGGCTAGAAGCCAGGGGGTGCTAGAGTAGCCTTCCCTTCCCTTCCAGTGCTGAACTGAGGGGGGAGTGGCCAGGCCCTGGCAGGATGTTCTGATTAGGGAGGGGACCCTCTCCTCCCTCCCACTCAGCCCAGTAGGGAATTGATAACACATTGTTTATCACCTCATTAAGAAAACAACAGAGGGACATTACCAGCTACCTGTCCATTCTGCCTTCCTCCTGTCTGCCACAGCACAAACCATAGCCAGCATGTGGTCTGTTAGCTAATGCTGAGAGGTGTCTGTGTAAGGCAGGGGGTTGGGGAGGTGAGGGGGGCAGCAGAGGGAAGCCAGACAGACACCTGCAATCTCTGCCAAGCTGCAGCCAGGGAGCAGAGGGGAGGGGCCAGCTCTGCTGTGGAGCAGAGAGCCCTGCCCAGCCCAGAGACCATGCTGGGGGAGTCTGGTTTAACTTAAACCAGCAAGGGGTCTGGGACAGACATTGCATAAACTGGCTTGAGCCAAATCAGTTAAGTCTGATACTACATTCAACCAGCTTTATCTCAAACTGGTTTCAGCCATTTTCAAACTGGTTTATGTGCACTGAACATCTGTTCTGTTACAGGTTTAAATGAGTTTTTGACCAGTTAAACCGATTTATGTGTAATGTATGTCCCTAGCCTTAAAGATCAGATTACTGTGCACCTGCACAACACACATACTAGCTTTTAGTACAGCATGATAATGCTTATTATGGTCTAAATAAAACATGCTAAATATCCTGTTTGGCAAGGCCCATATTTTAGGTAGGATTCAAGATTTAACCAAAGCCAATGAAGGGAAGGTGGTGATGTCATTTCTCCCTTTTCCCTGAATGCCTGGTGAGGATATATTGCAGAATCAGGGCAGTGAAGGCCTCTCAGTGTCACATGGATCCCAGAGTCCCAGCAAGCAGTTCATGTGGCTGCGGTGATGCCACATTTTGGACACCAAAAACGGGTGATGAATAAATCCAATATCTCAACTTTATTTTATTCATCTATTAGGCCTAGCTTCTGGTACACCAATTTTGATTCCCATTGGTTACTGGTCCCACACTTCCTTGTTTCCCAGACATGACATCAGCAGTCATTGGATTATAGCCTTTTTACGTGGACTAATAAAGTTTTTTTTTTTTTGTCTTCAACTTTTGTTGGCCTATACAGAGAAGTCAAGTCAGGTTTACAAGTTTCCAGAAGTATAAACCATTCTGTTATCTGATATTATAAATAATTATGTCATTCCCTATAAAAGTTGTGAACTTTGTGTTCTATGACAATGAAAATGAATGTGCTCTCCCCAAAGAAAAAAAAAAGGACGATGCTTCCAAAATTCAGTCTTTTATGAATCTTGATCTGATTCAGTCTGTGTTCATCTCATCACTTTAGCCCCCATCATTCCTGTCCTTAGGATTCCAAAGTGATATATCCTTTTTCTCCATACTTATTCTATCTTCATCCAGACATGCCTTCTCTTCTCTTATTCTTGTTGTGTAGGATATCCTTCTCACTTCAAGGCTGTCTTCAATTCTTTTCTGCTGACTAGAATTCTATATTCTTGTACCTGAGAGTCCAAAGCAAGTTCCAAGTCCCATACAGTCCTTCTGTACCATAGTATTTTTCCTACCAAACAAGGAGAAAATAAAAATGGGGTTGTTTATTTTTAACTTTTTTAAATGGTGAACTTGGTTCAGCATCAAATTATTATTTTTTTATTTACATACACAGAGACCTTGAATAACCAGGTTATCTTCGCTAGTCAAAATGAAGCAGCAGACGGATGCCTGTTACTTTTAGGACGCTTGCAGATTAGCAAGAAAAATATTGCCTTGAAGAGTCAAACAACTCAGGAAAAAATGGCACGTTTATATTTTGGGTGAAAAGAGTGCACATGATTTGCAACAGAAATTTTCTTTCTTTTTAAAACCAAATATTTCAAGATATTTGAAGAGGCAAGATCATCTCTCTGGAGACCTCCTGCACAGGACAGCTTTTCTTGGTCTTCATTATGTAGTGACAACGAAAAAAATAGCACGCTCTTTTGGCTTATTCAGTTTTGCCTTGCTTCACCTATGGTCTTGGATACAGTATAACGAAAATTACTAATTTTCCAAAAATGGAGTCAAGATTTCTGTAAGTGGAACCACTTTTAATTTGGTTCTGCTACAAATCTACCCCAATACTGAAGCAGTACAAATGGCACAGAGATGGATCCCTTCCCAATGGAGATATATGGACCCAATGTTTTTCATAAGCAGTAATACAGTCTAATCACCTGGCAGTGTCCACTAATTTTTGGTTACATATTTATGAGGAGGAATCGGCAGTGCTTTATAGAGAACCAACAGTTTTTCATGTTAATTCCATCACAGATAGGAACGGATCCACCTATTTTACTATTAGTTTTGTTTGGCTTTAAAAAAAAATCTAATGATACTTCTTGTTATCTGAATTTCAGTGGCAAGTAGCATAGATGACAGACTAGAAAGGAACAGGTCACTTGTGCAGAGTTGGTGTTACTCATATTTTGAATTGTGCTGGAAGCACCCAAAGGCCTTCATCAGGATTTGGCTGTCTGTTGCATATGCACAGAATAGTCCCTGTCATGACAAGTTTATAATTTAAAAAAGTAAATAAATATGTGAGGTTATCAAAAAGATGCTAGGTGCATATATGTAAAATGTGCTTTGTTACCATTTAAAATGTGCACAGCTAACATTCACTTGCCAAAAGCCTGGGACTTGAACTGGATGGGTGATGCCAATAAAGAACAAGATGCATTGTTAAATTGTGTAGAGTCTTAGGTATGTTAAATCAAGCGATGGTAAAATACTCATCAATGTGAAATAAAAATTCCAAGCTGAATAAAAATTGATTTTCTATTAAGGATTTATGAAAAAAATAATATAAGTTTCTTGCAGGCTGGACCATTAACCAAAGTGACCATTTGTAAGGACAAAGAAGGAAAACCAAAATCATTTGGATTTGTCTGCTTTAAGCACACAGAATCAGTGCCTTATGCTATAGCTTTGCTGAATGGAATCCGTTTATATGGAAGACCAATTAAAGTACAGTATCGATTCGGTAAGTTTAATAATTTTAGTAATTAACAACTTAGTTGTCCTTTAATGTGACTTTTCTCTGTCTTTATAAAATGACTTTAGTGGCTGTGTAACTTGCCAATATTTACTCCCCTTGTGGGTGTTACAATCTACCATATTTTCTTAGGAAGAAATAGTGTTTCTATATTCAAAGGGTGGAAACAGATATCGCCTTTCGGTCACCATAAAAATTATGGTTACAAAGGCCAAGCAAACAGGCATCCATAGCATTTGTAGCACCATAAATGCCCACAATTTGTGGCCGCAATATAGATGGTACCAATTAGTGCTACTTAATTGAGGCAGATATCTGTTAGGTTTGTGAAGGGAGAGCACAATCAGCTGGAGTTACCCATGTCCATCAACTGCCCCAGAAAGGCACTCCCAGGTCTTTAGGGGATCGATCCTGTGCGCCCCAGGATCAGGCTCAAAAAGCCATGGTGGTGCTTGCATAGGTTCCCATGTTTGGGATTCTCTGAGCATTCAACCACACTCCAGTGCAGTCCCAGGGTTGGGACCACGAATCAGCTAACTGGCAGCCCTATTCCCAGGACTGCACCAGAGTGTCTAGCTCACTCTGGTACAGTCTCAGGACATGTTTCTGTAAGCAGGGAAACCTGGAGTTTCCCCACTTACAGAGACACATCCCAAAGATTCTGTGCGCACATCCCGACACAGCCGATCAGCTTTATTTGGTGATGCCTATCTCTAGCCATATAGTAAAGGAGCAAATATTTGTGTTCTTAGTGAAATAAGGAAGATGGGAGGATTCAGAATGTAACTGATAAAAGATCTTAGAGAATACATTGAGAACAACATAGCAACAAATTCTCATTGCAGCAGTGAACATCTAGGTGTCAACCTGAATTCGGAGAAGTATGAATGAACTCAACTTGACTATGAGTGCATACAGTGGACTATTTTACTAGTTGTTTGTACACCAAGTTTTATATTGAGACATTTTGCACGTTTTTGTACACATTTTATACACATTTTATACTGGGGGGGGAAGTAATGACCATTAGTAAAATAAAAGCAAGCATTCAATCAAGTACATAGTTGGAAGAATATAGTTAAGTTAGACTTATATTTTATTTTGTGGTTTTTAAAAAAATGTTTTATAAAGTTAAACCATCTACAAATGGCATGTTAACAGCACAGTTCTTTAGTATTATAAATAAACTAAACTGAAAGCTGTAATGGACTTGACTGTACGTACATTAAACAAAATATTTATTTACTCCAGAAAGGGCATAAAAAGAGAAAATATATATTTGGCAAATAGATGTCTCTAACTAGCTTTCCCTGTTCTAATGCTCAAGACGTTATGATGGTGTTTACAAACAATGAAGGCAAGAATAATTGGAACCCTAAGTAGAAAGAGAAGGATAATTAAAAGTAGACTGCATGCATATAAATTCTAATAATAGAAAAATGAATGTGGAAGGGATCTTAAAGGTCATCTTCAAACCCATACTGAAAGGTAGGCTCTCCCAAGTCTAAACAATTCCAGACAAATGTTTGACTGAGCTGAACTTAAAAATGACTGCAGTTCCACATCCTTACTAGATATTCTGTTGCAGTGTTTAGCCATTCTCAGAGTCTGAGGGTTATACTATCTGACTGAAATTTCCCTTGCAGTTTAAGCACAGTGTTTCCTGTTCCCTTTGAACACAGAATAATTGGCCAGCATGCTCTTAGTAACAAACCACTATGCAATTACAATCCTAATATATTACTGACATTGATTAGAGTCATTATATCCAATGTATGAGCTACTAAATCTAAACAGTGCATTTGGCATGAGGTGAAATTTTCAAAAGTGATAGTCTGATAGGCCATGAATGAAATTTCATCTTCTCTGGTCCTAAAATCTCTGTTGAAATCAAAAGGAGTTAGACACCTAAGCCCGTGTCCAGACGAGTGTGGCTGTGCAGAATCTGGTGCCACAGACATGTCTGCACATTCAGTTGTTCTCCACAATACAAGAGAGCAGCGTGGATACACAGGGGTAAAAAAAGCAGACCGGAGCACGCAGTGGCAGTGTGCACTGCCTAAAACCAGAGCCTGGCCCGCCAGAGCTGCACTGTACTGCCAGCGCTGCTGCAGCCCCTAGAGGCCTGCAGAATCCCAGGTAAGGCTGCTGGGGCCAGGCCAGTGCTGACCCCAACCTCCCCTACCCCACACCAGGTAACTTGAGGGCATGTGGCACAGGCATTTCCTGGAGATAACTAGTGGCAGCACAAGGTGCACCACCACTACTTGTTCCCAGGGAACCAAACATCCATGCATATCTGGCCACAGCCTAAGTGTCTTTAAAAAATGGGTCCATGAGTGCAGAAGTCTCTTTTGAAAATGGGATGTAAGTTTCAAACTCTCATAAGCACTTTTAAAAATCTTAGCAATGAACAGAGAAAATTCATTTTGTAAGTGTTATAGATTCTGCTTTCAATTACACTTATGCAAATAATGAAACGAAGTTACAAGAGTGTCAGAATTATTTCCATGCAGCAGAACCATACTTTGTAATGTTTATGGTCTGTAAAATACCATTCTATGGCTAATCTTTTAACTGCTTTCATCATCTATGATGGGACTCACAACTGACTGATTTTTAGCTCTTACTTCATGTCATAAGAGGAAACAAAACAAATATTGCATTTTTATTTTCTCTACAGGGAGTTCCTACTCACCAGAGATAAACAGCCCTATCCAAGGCTTTGAGAACTGTGTTGACATACATTCACCAACATATAGGTAACAAAAAAGATCTTTGAAATAGTCATTGCATAATGTTAAAGAAAATGTAATTTAAAACTTAATTGGCATACTAGCTTAAGTCAATCTGTGGGGGAAGAAAGGAGGAATCTGAAATCACTTACTTTTAAAGTACCAAAGATACCTAGAATACTAAGATTTCAGTTTTTGACACAATGTTCATGTGGCATTGGTTTTGAACCCAAGCATATAATTTATTGCTGTAACTAGTTTCAAGATATATGAAACTCTTTCTGCCAGACCTTTACTGTTTCTAGTATATTGTAGATGGGGAATCTGTTGGAGTGAAGCATGTTTGCTTTTAAGAGTTGCAAACAATATTAGAACATGAGATCAGTCTGTAGATGCCTCAAAAGTAAAAATTGTAATGTGTTTGACTCCCTCCTTGCTGACTCATTAGGCCTGGTTCCTATTACTGACTCTTAATATTCTGGTGTTTAAAATGAATATTATGTTGTTCACAAATTGACTGTAGCACAAATTTTATGTATCTCTTTTTCCCGAAGAACTGAGATGTGGCAAAATCTTGAAGTTGTGTTCACATGAGTGACATTTAGAGTGGGAATTTTTAGGAAAAGACTGTCATAAAGGGAATCAGTTTTTAAACTCTCAGTGAGGTGTTAGGGCTTTTTGTGGTTGGTTGGTTGGTGGTTTTTGCTTGTTCATGTACAAATAGAAGTCCTAAATATAAGAACACATAATTCTAAATTACCATAACAGCACTTACCTCTGACAACTCTACCAAAGTCTTCAGTGTTTTTGTTTAAAACTGTGGAAGAAATTTTAGGGAAATAAGACAGTCCCAGGCCTGATCCAAAGGTCTTTAGAATCTGTGAACTTCAATGGGCTTTGGGATCAAGTAGTCTCTAGTCCCCTGGTCTAATTTCTTTCATTGAAACAATAGCTCTTACAACAGAAGTTTGTTCAACTTTTAACATTTTATTCACCCAGTTATAGATTCCTCAAAAATAAGCAGTCTTGGCAGAAGTCACATCTTTATGTTTGTTTTCATAGAAATCAAGAGTCTTATGGCAGTCCCCCATTTCCTGTTACTCCTTTTCCAATGAGCAATAATTTACCTCAGGATTATTCAGTCTTTCAGAAGATGGTAAGTTTGGTTTAAAGGTTACAAATCTGTTCTACTGCCATTCCTTTAATGCAAGAAAAATGACTTACATGTGAAATGAAAGGCAACAATTCAGGTGCTGTCTTTTCTGAATATCCTTTTTTTCTGGTCACTATTAATAGAAAGTTCTTTCACTTTTTCAGCTTATCAGGGAAAATGAAAATCACAGCAGATTACATTAGAAACATGATTTGAATTTCAGTTCCTGGTTTCCAAGCCAGGATTTGAATCATGCTCTAAAACAGCGGTTCCCAATCTGTGATACACGTACCATGTATGTAGACAACGTGTCAGCAGTACGTGGCAGCAGCGGAGAGGGGGGTGCTCAGGGCACTCATGCCTGGCACAGGCACTTGGTGGGGCACAGCTCCAGCCAGCGCTGCACATCGCAGTGAGGAGCACAGCTTCTGCTGGACCATCTGTATCACCAGTGCTCCCCATGTGCATGTGCAGCATGTACATGCTGCACATGCACTTGCATTCACCAGGCATGGGAGGGAAGCCCTGCATGCTAGAGCCAGCTGCTTTCCCTGCCAGGGCTGTGCAGGGTAGGAGGGAAGCCCCAGGAGCCTTCCCTTGCAGGGTGCGGAAAGAAGCTGGCTCCAGTGCGTGGGGCTTCCCTCCCATGCCCAGTGAGAACGGGGTGGACCAGCAGTACAGACTGCCCAGCAGAGGATATGTCTCTTGCTGCAATGTACAGCGCTGGCTGGGCATCCTGAGTCCCCACCCCCACACACCCACACCCTGCCCCCGCAACCTCACACATATACACAACCCCTCAACATACCCTATGCTCCCCCCCTACACAGCCACACCCTACCATACACCCCCCCCCCACACACCCTACCTGGTGGTACTTAAGGTTGTACAGTTTTAAATTGGTGGTATGCAATCTGTCAGAGTTTGGGAACCACTGCTGTAAAGCTGTGTGTCTGACATTGAGGTTGCCCAGTATTTATGAAAAAGCCTGAGCATAGGCTCCGGGGGGGGCGGGGGGGTATGTACCCCCCTGACAGCACTTGTGCCCCTGCTGACAGTGAGTGCTCTGGCTGGTAGGGGGGCACAGAGAGCGCTTGTGCCCTTCCCCCCGCAATTGGCTCACGCAGAAGTGCCATCACTTATGCCGCTGCTGTGCTGCCGGTGCACTTGGCAACCAGCTGCTGGGGGACCACCCCTCTGGTTGTGCCCCACTGGTGCCCCCCCAGACTTGGGAGGCACCAGTCGTCCATGGACCTGAGTATAGATTTTAGGCTGACAACTTTTACCATTTGGGTCAATTTCTATGGCCATTTTATGCTGTCAGTCTGCTACCATAAGAGCAGTGGATCTCCCAAACCAAGGAATATCCTAAATTATACAGGCTTGTCCAGATGAGGTAGAGGAATCATAACCAAGGGAAAGGCATAGCTACATCAGTTTAACTGCCATAACTTTTCTAGATGTACGTTGATGTTACCTTTAGGAAAGCTAGGCTTATACAAGGAACATTTTGTTACTGTAGCTTTTTCAATATAATCAGTTTATATCAGCAAAAGTGTGATTTTGCTAGTGTATCCATGTGTGCAGTAACGGCCTGTGGGTGGCATAATTATGTTGCTCCTGTTCACACATCTGATCAAGATAAATACAGTTGGCAAAACTTTGTAATGTACAGCTGCCTTTAGTTTGGAATCACATTGAATATATCTTGAGGAGCAAAGGTTGCATCATCCAACCTACCTATGTCATATCCTTTCCCTGCTCCCACAAGGTATTAGTGATTATATTATTATATTAGTTACTTATATTGCCGTAGTGTCTCTGAGCCTGTTTTCTTGCTCACCTGGATAGAACCTGATGCTTTGATTGAACTTTCTTGCCTAATTTGATGAAGATATGAAGATACTAAAGGCAGGACTGGATTAACACATAGGCAAAGTAGGCACATGCCTAGGGCTCTGAGCTGCTGGGTCCTTCCCTCTGCGGCGGCAGCGCAAATTGCTCTGTTTGTCCCCCTTCCCTTCCCCTCCCTTCCTTCAGCCTTGCTGCTGCCTTTCTAGCAGTGGCTCCAAGCCCTGCTCCTTACCGGCGGTAGCATCGGGGTAGGGAGAGGGATCTCAACCGGCCCAGGACCCATGAGTTTGTTTGCCTAGGGCCCACTAACGGGTTAATCCAGCCCTGACTGAAGATATTATTAAAATATCCCACCATGGCATAATATTAATATTGTATAGATATTTGAAAATGGGAAAGTACCGCAGATTTTAAAGCTGTAACACAGTAACAATTTAAATAGAGATGCTGTCAAACATACAGCAATTCCTTGTCAGAACTTAGTCTAAAATATTGTATTAATAACTAAGTTTCTGTTTTTCTAGATGAGCCATTTTTTAGCACAACAGTATGCTGCATGCAATCCAATGGGGTATCAACATCCTTACTATCAGATGACACCTCCACCATCCTCAGAGTTGCCCGTTTCACCATATCTGACTCCTGCTGAGGACTTCAAAGCTGGGCAGAGCTCTTTTGAGTGGGTCCCTCCACAATCAAGTGACTGTGAACTGTACCAAGTTAATGAAAGCCCACATAAAAGAAAAAGAGAGCAGCAAACTAGTGATAGTGACAGCAGCACTGAAAATGACAGAAAAAACCTAAGAGAACATGACCAAAAATACAAAAAGTGTAAAGCCAAGAAAAAAAGGCGTTAATATGACGTAACTGGATTCATAATTTTTTATGGCACTTGAGTTTGTTTTTTTATTTAAGAGGGAAAGTCTGTCTCTCTCATCTTTGCACTTTACAAAACACAGATTTACAAAATTCAGAACCTGTTGTTTTCTGGAAGGTATTATTATACATAAGATACCTTACATTGTAGCTAATCATGGCTTATTTGGAGGAATAAATCCTTTAAAAAAGATATAAGACATATTTTAGAAGGTAAGGTTTTCTTAATAAAGGACAACACAGGGTTTGTTTTTTTTCCTGCTATGTTTTCTCTTACCAGTAATGAATATTGTTTCAGTAATATAGGAATCTTTCAGCAACCAGAAGTGCAGCATTTAACTGTATTACTTTTGAATGAAGGTAAGGTCTCAGTCCAGAGGTCTTCAAATGATTGTCAAAACTGGGTAGAATTAAAGATTTGGGATTTCATAACCAGTTTTATTTTGGAATAAAGGATAAACAACAATAAAGAGGAATTTTCAAATGTGAGAGTTTGCCTTGATTTAATTTTCCTATCAAAAGGTATATTTTCAGACAGACTAAGACCTCATATTCTACAGATATTAGTACAGTTGGGCTTACATGATAAACCTGAGTGCAACTCTGAGTACAGTAGTTGCAATTGTAGCTATATGGCTCGAGCCTATATTTACTCACATATGTTCCAAATGATGCCAGTTTGCTACAGATTTATCTGTTAATATTTTCTTTACCTATTTTACTGGGATACATGAATTTGGCTCAAAAATGTCACTGGGTATTCTGATTTGTAACCCAAAAGCAAGACTCGTGTTACTTTCTACAGCAGTTGTATGCTAAGAAGAAAAATAGTTTCCTGCCTAACAGATGAAAAACATCACTGTGTTGGGCTGTGATTAATTGGAATAATGTAGAACGAAAGGAATGGTTTTTTCCCCCCTAATTTTCACTGCCTGGCTTATCGTTTGTAACAAAGTGTAATTCACTACAATCACTACCTTAAATTATAGTACTGTGTGGAAGGATGAGGGAGGCTGTATCTTAGAGGTATCATGCAGAAAGAACTTAAATCCTGGATGTGGAAGCATGGAGACTGGTCTGAGCCCACATTACAAGCCAAAGTGACAATCAGGATGATGGTGTTGCCCTCAGTGATTGAGAATGAAAGCTGAGAGAGAAGAGGAAGGAGAGGAAGAGTGTGGGCAGCATGATTAGTTTGCTAAAGAAGTTGTCCAGTATTAATGCCTAGAGCTGTGGTTCTCAACCCTTTTGGGACTCAAGGCACCCCAGCTCTTAGTTTTCACTCATTTTTGCCTCAGAAAGATAACAAGCAATTCTTCTCTTGCAAAGAACTCCAAAAGCCCACAGTAGGGCAGAAAGTTTTTAACACTTGATTCCTGTTTGAAACCTTCAGGCTTAGTCAATGCCTCATGTTGGCCCACCTGTATTAGTTACCTAGATTGCAGTATGGTTGTCTCTGAGCCCCTTTTCTTGCTTACCTGGATAGAACCTGATGCTTTGACCTAACTTTCCTGCCTAATTTGATGAAGCAATGCTCAACATAACCTTGCTCAGCATCCTTGCCAGGATCTCGAAGCACCCTAGAGCAGTGACTTTGTTGTACCAGGACCCATTTGTAAACATCAATGGCCAGTACTGACCCACTGCCCCTTGTTCTCAGCCCCCCAGTGTATGGAGCAGCAGGGGGTGAGAAGTCTGGGGCATAGGGTGGCCCAAGCAGCCCCTCACAGGCTGGGACTCTGCCAGCCTGCAAGGGAAAAGCCATGTTTTTCTCCTATAAAGGCAAATCCATTTTTAAAGTGTGTTTGCAACCCTTTCATATATTCTTGCCACCCCCTTTTGGGTTGTGACCCATAGGTTGAGAAATGGTGCCCAAGAGTGCCTCACTGGCCTGGAAGGAGAAGAGAAGAAGGCCAAGGACAGAGCCCAGTGGAGCAGGGAGGAGCTGGACCTTCCAGGCTTGCCTTGCTTATTGGGCTAAGCTCAGGCAGAGGGGTAGGGTCGGCTGGCACCTGAGACCCATGGGTTCAGAGTGTCTGACCAAGCAGCCTGCCCCCTGCAAAGTGCAAGGTTAGTCTCCTTTATCCAGTGGGGACATTGGATCTACACCCAAGAGGCAAGGCTGGCTTCTATGCACTACCCACACTCTAGTAATACAGGTAAGCCTCTTTGGGTAGATGTGATATCTTTTCTTAGACCAACTGGCAGAAGAAACACCATGTATCTGGGTCTAAGAAGGCAGTTTTCCTTAAGCCCTCTCTGGGATAACTGTTATTCTGGCATGGTTTAGTACCTGCTGAGGTGTTGGGGCTTAAAGCCCATTTTCTGGAAATGGGAGGCTCCTCCCTAGCTTGCCCCTGTGGCCATATGGCTGAGGGCTGGCGAAACTTTGGGGCAACCGAAGCCTAGGCCTCCAGGCTTGGGCCTGCACATAGGATGCCTGCCAAAAGACGTTGGAAACATCTGAAGCCCCTGGTGGGGGTGGAGGATGCTTGCAGGTTGCAGGGCCACTTATGGTTCTGGACTGAGTCATGGATTTGGACTTGATTTGGCTGATAACACGAAACATTTCTTAAAAAAAAAGAAAAAAAAAAAATCACAAACCTGACTAAACCCAGTTATTGTCCCAGGCAACACCAAAGTGACTGTGAACTGTGCAGGGTGAATGCAAGCCCATGTAAAAGAAGAAGAGAGCAGCAAACTAGTGATAGCAACAGCAGCATTGGACGTGACTGGAAAAAAAACCAAGTGAACATGACCAAAATCTTTTCTTAGACCAACCGAGCAGTCGCAACAAAATCCCTTGCTAGCTTTCGGGCGCAGGCCCCCTTCTTCAGGCGTCCCTGAAGACGTCTGAGATCCCCAAGTCTGAAGTCTGGGATCCCCAAGCCATGCAGGATCGCACAGCTCTCTCAAGCAGGTAGATCCTTAGCTGGTGCAAGTTGCTTTCCAGCTATGGCGGGTCAAAATCCAGCTCTCCGAGGACGAATCCCGCCGCTGCTCGGAGCAGCACAGGAACCCGGCTGATCCCGGTTACTGCCCTGGGCAACACCAAAAGGAGCCATCACCAAGCAAAGGCTCCTTTATCCTTTAAGGAGGCTCCTATATTCTCTTTCTTTTTTTTGGCCTTTATGCACACGGAAAACCCGCTCCTTCTCCTAGCCAGGAGGGCTGGGGGGAAGGTCCTGCCTCCCTGGGCGGGCCGGAGGAGCAGGCTGGGCACCTGGGCGGGCACTGGGGACCCCCTCCCCGCCGCAGCGTGCAGAGCCGGGAGCGGGAGGCGATGCCGCCCGCCCGGGGCCACGAGGTACCGCGGGCGGGGCGGGGGGCGCTGCACGCGTGACGGGGTATGTCGCGATACCCCCCTGTCGCGACACGGCAGGGCTTTGATCGCTCCGGGGGAACCTGGCCCCGAATGGATGAGGGGGGGGGCGGGGGAAGAGGAGCAGCGTCCGTGCTCTTCTGCAAACAGGCGGGATTAGCCTAGTCTCAAAACCTTTAAAAAACCCCAGAGGGTGTGGGATTGCGAGGAGGACAAAATGACTCGAGTCAGGATGCGTCTTAGAAGCCGAGCTCCGGGTGGTGTTGCTAAAGCAGGGTGGCGGCCTCTCCTGTCCTCGAGGAAGAGGCCCTTGTGGCCCTCCGGAAGGCCCTTGGCTTCCACTGCCCCCCTGCCGGCCCTTGCCCTGTGCCAGCTGTCTGCCCTCCAGCTTGTCCCCTTCCCGGGGCTGAGCCGGCCTTTGGAGCTGTTCTTGCTCCGGTGCTCGGCTCGGGAAGAGGCTGGCCCGGGGAGGGACTGATCTCAGAGGCCATCCCGCTCTGCGCCTCTTCTCCCACCTTTGGCCTGTCCCGCCTGTGGGAACAGCAGCCCTGTCAAGGAAGAGGCTTGCTTGCTAGTGGGTTTGCAGGCTGGCACCTAATGGCGCTTGGCACCTGGAGGGCTGCTAACAGAAATACCCTGGGGCAGAGGGTCTCAAACACCTGGGGGGCTGTGCAGGTGGGCCGCAGAACAGTTGCGGAACAATCAAAAGTATCTGTACTTGTAGGTAAGACTACTTCTATTAAAATAGGAGCGGTGTGCTTTGATTTGTACAACAAAAAGTTTAAGTTGTCCACTGAGACCCTCAGCAATTTGCAAGTAGTCCGCGAAAAAAACCCCCAAGAACCACTGCCGTAGGGGTTGGTTTTTTTGCTTTTAGGTCAGAATGATCAAATCTGTGCCTAAGTGGTACGTGCATCTCAGGCGCTGAGAGATGGTAGCAGGGAAGGCGCTTTACCAAAAGAGGAACTGCATTACTTGGACCCGGTTCCCCAGTGAATGTATAGATCGAGCGCTTTCTCAGGGCAGTCTGGTACTCTTATCTAATAGCCAATTCAGTCACTATTGGCTATTAGATAAAAGCACTTTTATCTAATAGTTGATTCAATCAGCTATTAGATAAAAGCCCCCAAAAGCCCCACTGAAGCACACGATCTATATAAAAATTGGGCAAACCGAGTCAAATTAACATAGTACCTCTTCTGGGCACGCACGGCACTTGGTGCAGTGGTGCGCCAAGCTTAAAATAAAGCACTTTTTTGGGTGGGGTTTGTTTTTTTTTTTATATCTGTAAGCAGCCTTCTCATGCCTGCCAGAGCTTGCAGGATAAGGGCCAATGGTTGGGTCAAAGTAAAAAGGATAGTGGGAATTTCCTATATTAGATTTTTTTCTGCAGCTTTTACAAATAGAAACACATTTTAAATTTGTCCCAGGAATACTAATATTTGTGGAGATAAACTGCCTGATGAGACATAATTATGGTTTGGTAGCAAGCCATTCTTTCCAGTGACAACAAGGATGGAGTAGCAGTATGGAGGGGCTGCCATATGAGGGGAGACTTAAAAGGCAAGGCGTATTCAGTTCTAAAAAGAGACAATCGAGGTGGGGCCACAATGAGGATTTACAAAACAATAAATCCCTATTTACTTTCTCTTCGCCTGCTCTCTCTCTTAATACAAGAATTAGGGGTCACAAAATGAAACTAGTAAGTGGTAAGTTTAAACTAGCAAAAGCAAGTTCTTTTGCACTCAGTGGCCATGTCTACACAAGAGGCTGACCGTGCAGTAATGTTGCATGGCACGATGAGCTACTTTGCAGTCAGCATCACCTAAGAGCTGTTTGGCGACACTATTGTGCAGTAACTGCAGTTATTGTGTAGTCATATAGTACTTGTAGATGCAAATACTAAATGATTGCACATAACTAAAACATCCAAGAGGTCACACCCAGTTCACCCTCTCTTTCAGCATGCACTCTCTGTCCCTGTGTAAAACAGGGTGCTGGAAAAGATAGGCCTATGGTCTGATCCAGTAAATGGCAATTCTTATGTTTTTTAAGAATTTGCTTTGCGCAGTCAGTCTTGCAAAAGAGAAAGTTGCAATTATGTACTAAACAAAGTAGAAGAGATTTTGGACCATTACTTGTTGCTACCTCAAAAAATAGTAACTGAAATTAAAAAAATAGAAACATATCAGAATAATGTTAGCACTGTGTACTAATGACCAGTATCACATCATGGAAATGCAATGTACTTCTCAGTGTCCTGTGTCCTTAGTAAAAAGTGCTGTTGCTTCCGAGTCATAAATTCAAATAACTGTAGAATTGTTTTTAACTGAAATGGGATTTTCTTCCCTGGACAGCAGCTTTGGAGACCATTTACCCCTTTAATGGGCCCTGTATATTGTGACTAAAAAGCAAAAAGATTTCTTTAGTAGGTAAAACCAAATAGTTTGCTAACTCCATATAATTATTTGGAGCCACTTCTGTTTCCATTTATCCCTTGTCCTACCTTTCAAAACTTCCCATTCCTTTTCCTGAATGAAAATGTGTCTTATTTGAAAAAAAAATGCTATTTGAATTATTTCCCATTTCCCAAGCCACTGCATGGCATGCTAAAGAGTACCTCTAAGAGACAGGAGAATGAAAACCACTCTGTTTAACATTATGACAATGTTGCATAATACAAAGTAACACCACTGTCACCATCACCATCATAAAAGTGTGTTTCCTTTTAAAAGCAACACCTTGGATAATAACTGAAAAATGAGTGACTTGTTTTGTTTCCAGTCTTTCAAACAGTAAAGCTTAAAAATAGCTACAAAATAGAAAGCCTCTCCCCATCCCCAATTTGGCAGAACAGATGTCATACCTGACAGAACAGAACCAGGAACAGATGTCACACCTGAAGTATTTTTACCTGGGTGTGCTTTCAAGATGATGCCTTTAAATGACTACGTTTCCATTGCCAAAAACATATTAGTAATTTGTATGAGACAGTACTCCAGACTGGCCCTTGACAGTTGTCCTGTGTATTAATGGTTAAGCATGGGTGCACATCACATTAGAGTATTACCTAGTGTATCATTCTCTAAATCTGTCTTCTTATGAAGACAAAAAAATAAGGGCAGAAGAATAGACAGAGCCTTCTGAGATGTATAAGAATTTTGATATTGGTAGAAGAGGGAATATGACTCATGCTCTTAAATAGTCATTATAAAATTATTATCCTCCACAAATAATAGTGAACCATTACAACCTTAACACCTTCTAAAAGATGAATTTCTTCATTTGATAATGAGAAACATAGAACACGATTTTCCATGTTAATAAAGGAAAAAAGTTAATAAAGAAACCCTTACCACCTTTTTTTTTGATTATTTTTGCTTTATGTGGTGTTGCCTGGAGAAATAACCATGATTTTTGTTTGTTTGTTTTTAACAACAGTATGACTTAGTCTTTAAAAACAGTTTTTCAAACCAATTAAGACTTGGAAATGCAATTTGTATTAGAAATTAACCAACTAAGGATCTAAATGTTTGAAGTTGCTTTGGAAACCTGAAGTATAGAGTGTATTACTTAAATGTGTTTAGTGCCTAGAAGCCATCCTAGCCTCTGGGGTGTGGATCCAGATTACAACGTCCCCAAACTGGGTTACAGTTCAAGTTTGTTTTTAGGGATGCAAGGTATAAGAAACTGAAAATGCCAAACAAGCCTCCTCTTCTGCTTATACCTTTTTGAACATTACCTTACCTCTGCTGGTTTTGAGGTATAGAAACAGTTTATTCACCCTCAGGCATGAACAATTGATTTTTCTCCAAGAGTTAGGTTTGTCAAAAAGAAAGCAAGACATTTTTAGTTTTAATGTTGCAAGGCAGGGGGTTTTTATGTTGCTTCTGATTCACTCGTGATGTAGTTATTTGTACCAACGCAAAGTGAGCATAAAATAATGCTGGATAGATGTTAAAAGATGGCATTTCATACCATATTACCTATGCTACCATAGAGGTGTATGATTACAGGAGGTGAGCTGTGTCCGTTAAATCAGAGCTGAAAATCTCTGTTGTTCCATGTTTTGTTTGTAGGTGAGGCACTTCGTGTCAAACAAATTCTAGTTTTAAGGCTTGGAATTTTCTGTCTCCTGTAGATTATATAAATTGTGTCACAGGAATACTGAAGACAAAGAAAAATTACTTTTAGTTACATCTTTTTGTACCTTACATGGTGTTTATTTCACTTTACTGTATGCATTTACCTCTTATTACCATTGATTAGAAGAAAATAGATATCCTAAACATTTAGTCATTAAAGAAAAATGTAAATTACATATCCTTCTTCCTCAGTCTTTAAAGTAACATGTATTTGTTATTGTTGATTTCTTGTTTTTTACAGAAATTTAGTCCTGAAGAAAATGCTTCCTTCTTTAGTAAGGTAACATATTCCTGGTACAGCAGGTAAGAATCTAATTATTTTTTGCTATTTATGCTCTCTTCATTATAGACTATAAGCTTCCCTTTATTTAGTCTGACAAGGTTATTTGTGTAAATGTGATATCTTTTATTATTGTAACTGACTAGTTGGAAAAAATTGTTCTTTGCAAGGTTTTGGGCACAGGCGCCCTTCTTCAGTCTCATACTGTAATAATCCAGAATCTGAGACCATTGTTAGAATAGTCTTTAAAGCCAGAGTTTATATGTGCTAAACTTTAAAAAAATATTTCATAGTATTATTCCTAGAATTCTTTTCCTGTATGTCATATCCTACTGATAATACATTTAATAGATGAAATTTAGTATTTTGTAATCTTAATTTGATCTGAAACTATGCACACAATTCTCTCATTAGAGAATATACTCCTATGTTCTTTAAGGTTATATATGGCAGTAGACTTTCAAAAGTAAATATTTGATTTAAGCCAGGGGTACCTTGCTTGCCATGCTCTGGCATTCATGCCAAGACACTTTGCTTGGCGCTCATGCCTCGGGGAAGAGGTCAGGGCTGCACTTCTACAACAAGGATTGGGCCCCTCGCATCTTCCCTGCCATCTGCTCCTGGCATGCGAACATTTTACAAGTCGAGGTTGCAGGTATTTTTGGCATGCTGCCCAAAAACATTGCCAATCCCTGATTTAAGCTACAAGGATTTAGCTGCATAATACCATTTAAAAAGTAGGCTAATTTTATGTATATTGTTCTTGAATATTTGGTTTTCTCCCTAGTTGCCAATAAGTCTTAGGTTACATTAAGAAGGGATTAAAAAAACAGGCAAAACTTTGCTTAAATATAGTATATCCTCATATGAATTGAAAACTCAGCTATATGAAATTGTGCATTCCACTTTCCTTTAGCATTCAGCAGGGTAATCCATGTAATTCTCATGGTCTGACTCCTGACAATTAGTCATTATTTCCACTTCTCTTTTTATCATGTGATTGTTTCTGAAAGCAGTGGCATATTATTGAATTGTTTAGTTTCAAGAATGAAAATGGTTTAAAGATATGAATTAAAATCAGATTATAAACATTACCTACACTTTGCTTCATTCAGTAGTACTATTGCCAGATTTTTCATAAAGTTGGGGTTTGATTCTTTTTGCATCTGATTCTTCTTGTATCAGACATTCAAAGTTAAGTGTAACAACCCACCTCTGTTAATTAGAGTTTTGGTGTTAACCTCAGTGCAACCAGGGTTTTACCTGTGGTTTTTAATATTGGAACATTTCAAAGGTAACATTGAAGTGTTTGCAAGAGTTGCATAAAATTTAGACTACATCACTTTGGTCAGACATTTGTTATTGATTTCTATGTATTAAGTTTACCCTATGTTCTCTGCCAAAAGGACCAATTTTTATTTAAAGGTTTTTTTATTTTTCTGTCTGTATCTGCAAAAACTTGTAATATTAGGAAACAGATTACCTGTGGCACATGGCCATATTCTCCTTTATGCTTCTTTGGATTTTTGTGAAAAGTCTGCTTCACAACTTTGTACAACCGATATTACAATACTAAAGCCTAAGCATTATTATTCCTAGAAACTTTACTTTAATATGTTACATTATTAAATAGCATAATGGTTATGTTAGATGCAGGTTAATCCTTAGGCTGTTCCAGTCTGAACTAGGGAATTGGAAAATAACAACTACATAATTAATCCATAACATTGCGTTATGTTTCTATGACATGCAGATCTTAATTAAGGTAATCTGGTAAGGTAAGGGGGTTTAGGAAAACCACAACAAAGATCTCCAGTGGACTACTTATGCTTTGGCACATCAACACATTTTAGAATTGAGATAAATGGGGCAGTTTATGTTGCTGGGAGTATGGTTTCAGAAATTCAAGAGGGTAGCAGTCCTCAGACGGCAAATTTTTCAAAAAACGATTTAATGGAAAATTGCAGAATAAGAAATCATCCACAGACTGGATTGTGTTACGTATGGTTTAAAGCAGAGATTTTCCAATTATCTGGATTAATTTTTGTGACTCCTTGTTCCAATGTGTTCACAGCTTGTTTGCTAGCTTCTCCCACCACCATCTCCCTTCCCCCCACCACATCTCTCCCCCTCCTCATCTTTTGTATTCTAATTTCTCTTTCCTTATACTTTGCTTTATGCACATCCTTTCACAGTATCTGATGAAGTGAGCTTCAGCTCATGAAAGCTTGTGCTATGTGCACTTTGGTTACTCTGTAAGGTGCAAATCTACCTTGCTTTCCACTTGACTTCAGACTAACATGGCTAACTATATCTCTCTGTTCAGACACAAAACAGTTACACGTGGGTCACATAGGAAGGGGTTTTTTTCTCCACTTATCTGCAGGCTAGAAACTTTTTAGAATGAGAACTGAGAATCTGATCTTGTAACCAGACACTATGAGCAACGGTTCTAAGCAATAAGCTATTTGTATATCCAGGCATGTTCCTTAATCCAGCCATGATAAGACTGCAGTAGACCTGGAGATCAGGTGGTTGGGTTTTTTTGCGTCTTTGCTTGCTTTAAATTCCCTGACTTTTGGAACTCTCAGCATTGACCAGAGATGTGGGTTTTCTAGAAAATTTTGAATTGAAAAATTTTCCAATGCCCTAAATAGAGCATGATCTCATTTAGCATGTTTATTTGATGTATATTTAGTAAGCAAAACTAAAAAATTACCCCCATGTTAATTTTATATCCTAATAACCACAAGTATTTGAGCTGAAATATTTGATTAGGAAAAAAAATACAGCACGCTTAATGTGGTTTAAATATTATATTCAAACAAATTCAAAGCTTTATGTGGAAAGAAATTATTTTTATTGGAATACTTGTGAAAATGTAAAGGCAATACACAATAGCATGTACTTCCCTTACATTGTCTGTTTAAAATTTAAGAAAAAAACCGAAGGCACTGAAAACTGTTGACACACTAATTTTAGCACACCCAAAGAACTGTGCATGATATGCTGTGGTTGTCCGCTCATCTACTTCAGAGTTTAACTGTTCCACAGGGCATTGTGACACCTCCAGTTTCACTGTCACTATCTGTAGTATCACTTGCACTACTTATTAGTTCCATTTCAGAGTCAGATTGAGGGAAATCTGATTCAGAACTACTTGAAATGCATTCTCTTTCGCTAAAGATTTCACCAATCGTTGGTAAGGTTTACCAGTGAGTCTATGGGCAAGGGCAACTTATCATCACACTGCATATTCTTCACTAATTGTGCTTCTGACTGATTCTCCAGAAGCAAGAGATTTTAAGAAATAGAAGCAAGCTTAGTGGTGTGTTCATTTGGTTTTGATTTGACCTGCACAGCCAATTAGGTGAATTCATAACTTGATTTTTGGTTTGGATTATTATTTACCCTCCTGTTTACAAATCAATAAAACATATATGTACTCTCTCACGTGCTTCATAGGGATAATCACCTGAAAAATGTTAATTACAACTTTGAAACTGTCAAGCTTGCCTACTATTGCATTGGCATCCATTCATTGTTACTAATGAATTTTAGGAAACAATGAATTGTTAGAAATGGAACATTTCCCACAGAAAAATAAAGCACTGGAAAATTTTCTGCCCCGCATCTTTGGCATTGACTCACTTTATTGTCATCTTGCAGACTTTCTGTAATGGACTTACCAGGGGTTAGCACAGCATGGATTTGATCTGTCCATGCTCATGCTCCTCAAAAACGAGTAACTTTTTTTTTTTTTTTTGATATTTTGGACAGTGAATCTATGTTACCAAAGTGACACAAATATATATGGTCATTTTGGTCATCAATAATAACCATATACGGTTATCATTTATGATTCCTGTTTTTTATCTGTGCCTAACAAATGGAAGTAATGGGATAGCCCAACATTTAAGTAAAGATATAATGTAGGGGAATTTCTTCAGTGCTTATACTGAATGTCTCATATTAGGGTGATATACATACCCTGTTTATAATTGTTAACGTAGCTTTTATTTATAAATATCAAAGCATCTATATTAAGTTTTTCAGGATCCCTGTTTGTTTTGCTGCTTTATTTATTTAATATTACACTTGTTATTCTTTTCTTTTAGAGTAATTACTTTAGGGTATAAGAAACCACTGGAGAGAGAAGACCTGTTTGAACTGAATGAAAGTGACTCGCCATACACTGTATGTCCCAATTTTGAAAAGCAGTGGAGGAAGGAAGTCTTAAGAACAACAAAAGGACTGAAGGTAATATGGATGGCAACAAATTGTTATCCTATCCCTAACTGTTATCCTTTTCTCAGCTTCATTGTTGGTATAAAAAAAAATCATTATTAAACTTAGTTGAGTATTTAAAGTCAAAATATCTCCACAACAAACTATAGATTCATAAATTATAAGGCTACTTGATCAAGTTGTG
This sequence comes from Alligator sinensis, assembly GCF_000455745.1. Lineage (NCBI taxonomy): Eukaryota > Metazoa > Chordata > Crocodylia > Alligatoridae > Alligator > Alligator sinensis. The sequence continues at coordinate 70,036 of NW_005842245.1, read as the reverse complement.
GGCATAGGAATACTTTAGATTAATTCCTTTTTGGACTAGAGATCATTTTGAAAACAAATTCAGTTTTGATTTAAATGGTTCTTTTCAGTGACAGAGAATCCAGCACAAAGTTAGGTAAGTTATTTAAGTGGTTAATTCCCCTCACTTGTGCCCTATATCTGTTCTGAATATCTCTAGCTTTAATTTCCATCTAGTAGATCTTACTATACCTATATATTTATTTCGGCTGGAGTCTGTTATCTACTGTTTATTTTGCAGCCTATTGATTAGTGCACTGTTTAAGAACTGCTGTTTTTTTTGTGCTTGGATTTTTCAAGCATACTTAACTTTTCAGACGAAAACTTTCACAGTTTATTCTGTAGTAAAAGGTAAGGTTTAGAAAGCTAAGTCCACTAAAAATATTCCATTAGAATAGAAATACTTATTTAGTCATAAAGATAGTGGTTGTGACTCCTTCTGTAGAAGAGAAGTACATCACTTCTCATTCTATTTTGAAAGCTTCTTCCATGATGTCACCACACATTTTTGTGGAACACCTCAATCAGTTTAGGAAGATTTATCTCCTATGAATGCCTAGATTATAGTAATATAATATAGTATAATATAATATAATAATTTGTCTTTTTATGAAATTGAAAGGTGACTGGGGTAGTCTAAAATCCCATTCCTCCACTCAGGCTGTATCTATACATGCAATTAATGTGACTGAATAAACTGAGGAGCAATTTGCACTTCAGCAAACTCTGGCTGCAGCTGCTTGGGTGCTTGGTCAGCCTCAGGCTGTCTCGGGGCATGGGGGTCAGCCCTGGGCTCTGGTTGGTGGCAGAAGTGTGGCCTGTGGTCTGGGGCTAGCCTGGGGTGGCAGAGGGCACAGGGGGTCAGACCCGGGCAGTGGGTAGCTGCATTGGACAGCAGAGGAGCTATCTGGGTCATGAAGCTCCTGCAGCTGCTGAGCCATGTGGGTAGGCAGAAGGGAGGAGTGTGGCACCGTGTTGGCTGGGCTGATCAGGAGCAATTTATGCCTGGGTCAGCATCTACACATGTGTTGCTGTGCAGTAAATAGCTCTGCAGTAGGACAGTATTTGTATTACAAGTAATACCCTGCTTCAGAGTTAGTTAGTTTCCTGTGACCTAATAGGGCCGCATGTGTATGTGTAGATGCAAGACGTTCACTGCAGAGCTAATTAGTCTACTCTGCAGTAAATGCATTGTGTAGACATGCCCCCTCAGTTGTTAAAATCGCACAAAAATATTTTTACTGCCCCATTGTAAACTAGAATGCCCTAAGTGTACCTACTGCTTTAGGCTGATTATCTCCTTATTTTATGCTTTTCATTTGTGTGGGAAGCTAAGATTTAATTCTCTGCTTAATATTTTTTTTTTTTTTTTAATTCCATAGGCTCCTTGCAACAAAAAAGTGCCATCTAAAACAAGCTTGCATAAACCATGTTTGCTTTATCCATTATGGCAAACATTTAGATATTTATTAATAAAAGTTGGCCTTCTAAAAGTGGCAGCTGATATTCTAGCATTTGTGAGTCCACAAATAATGAAGTAAGTGCTTTTAAGTATATTTGGTTTTGTGGTCTGCAGAGCAGTAATAATAATGTAAAAGGTTCTTCGGATTCCAAAGTTTTGCTAAGATAGCTTTTCAGTGACTAGGTATTGTAGAGGCTAAGATCTCAGTAGTTTGAAAATACCTGTATGTCATGCATTTTATAATCTTTTTGAGAAATAAAGTAAGATGATTTCAAGGAGCTGAAGTTGCTGACACATTAACGTAGTCTTTGTGACTGATGTGATCAGCAAAAGATACTTCTGTTGTTATAGCTCCATTTAGAGACATGTGATGCTAAGTTATTAAGAAAAGCAAGGCCCTGAAGGGGAGACTTCTGCCCAAACCCTTGTTGGTTAGACTCCTCACATGAAATAACAATAACAGTGCTCATATCTTAACAGTATTAGCCTGAATTTTTAATTGTTCTCATGCTTATTTTCATAAACATTTTTTTTCTAGAATTTAAGTAGCAGTCTAACAGTAACATGGGTTAGGGAGCTCTGCTCTTTCTTGCATACATACAAAATCCTGATAGAGATGATTACAGGACTAAAATTGCGAAATTGTTTATAAGACATCAGTCTTAATGACTGTACGCATGTATTTATCTCCTTACTGTTAGACCGTTACAAATGATTGTATTACAGTGGATGTTGCTGTAGATTTTTCAACACATCAGATGTTTTAATTGCATTAAAGAAACATCATAAAATATTGAAAAGTGTAAATCTGGCTGTATCAGGGAGAGATTATGTATCAGATGTTCAAAAATTCTACTATAAAGTAAGAACATATTATTGAAAAATTTAGACTCCTACCCTACAGGTAGAGAAAAGTTTCTCTTCGTAAACATAAAGACTTAAAATATTTTTACTAAAGTGAAACCATAGATTTGGGGCAAAAAGTGGAAGATTCTAAAAAATAAAATTTGTTTTCTGAATAAGGCATTCAAATGGAAAATACAAAGGATTAGCCTATTATCAAAAAACTGAAACTGTTTTTAAAATAGAGTACATGGGATTATAGAAAAGAAAAATGCTGAAAGACTTTTTAGTTGTCAAGATACATTTTAGAAACAGAGTTCTGTATATTACTGTATATGGTATCTTAGAGCTGTGGTTCCCAAACTCTTGGTTGCAACCCCAAATAGGGTCACAACATCAGTGGATAGGGTCACAATAAATGTGCCCCCTGAGATTTCTGTGCCCACAGAGGAGTGTGGGGCTGCAGCCAGGCCAGACCAGCTCTGGGCAGGACCTGCCTCTGTGGCCCACCAGGTGGGACCCATTGTGGGAGGGAGGGCTGCACCACCATGGATGCCAAGGTGAGGCATGGCAGCTGCAGCAGCATGGAGTTGCACCCATGTTATGGAGCCCCCAGGGGGAGGGCAGAAGCATGGGAAGCCCCAAGCCTGCAGCAGGCAGCCTGCATCCTTCCTCCTTTATGGGGTCTGCTCCGGCAATGCTGCCCACAGAGGAAGGGATGGGCCAGGGGGGAAGCTGGGCTCTGCACTCCACTCTGGCTGTAGCAGCGGCTGCTTTCCGTGGGTGCAGCTGGGGCTCGGGCTCTGCTGGAATGGGGCAGGGGGGCTATGGACTCTGGTCCTGAAGCACCTAGGGGGTGGGGGGTTGTGGGTGGGGAGTGAGGGGCACCAGCAGGGGCAGGGGGCTGCAGGCTGGGAGCAAGGGGCCATGCTGAGGAAATGGTGTCATAAATGGAGTCACACTGAACAAAAGTTTGGGAAGCACTGGATTAGTGTGTCATGTTTCATGAGAAAGATAATCTGATAATTTTCAATCTGAGATAGATTGCTGTTGTATGTTTTTATAAACAGCATGTGTGTGATTTAATCAGAGAAGAAGAAAAACTTGAGAAATTACTTTGAAGAGTACTTTACTTCTTGACATGATTAACTAAATTGCTCCCTAATACATTATTTTTGTCTCATCTAAAGTTCTCTAATTGAGGTATGTACCCAATCTGTGAGACTCACAAAGTAAATGTCAGTTGAAAAATACTTTAAATCAAAATCATACCATAATAGGTATGACAATGTATCGATCTAGGGCTACTGAATTAAATAATTTATTGAACACTTTATATGACCTTGTTAGTGAGGTAAAGTTACTGTTTAACTCAGGTAAGTTAGTAACATTTTTGTAGGACTGTATTGACTGTATTTTGAGTAATGGGAGGCCAAACCTTTTAAAAGTTGTGCCACAGATTAGTCCCATACCCTCCCCACGTGTCACTGTAAACCTTTCCTTTACACAAGCTGCTGCTCTGCTTTCTGCTTGCTGCCCTGTGCTCCCTGTTTGATCTGATGTTTTGCTGTCTGCTCCCTGCCTTATCTGCCACTGTACTTCATGTCCCATCCTCAGTCTGCTACATGCCGTACACAAGTGCTGCCTGTGCCAGTTGTGGCACCCGTGCTACTGGTTGACCATCCCTAATATATATGTTTATTATATGCCTATAATTGTCAGGGTCAATGGGATGAAAATATGCTGGATATACATGGAAGTTGGGGTGAGTTCTAAACCTGAAGGGCCCGGTAACCCTGCTTTCAATAAGCTGAAACCTTATTTTGCTAAATCTAGGGGCATGGAGATCAGGGCACAAAAAGTTAAAAGCCCTTTCAGAAGAAGAGTGTGTTAAGATAGGCAGAGTTATCCAGTACTGCCCATGGGAGAGGCAAGCAGATTGTCTCAACAGGTGAAAGAGTTTTTCTCCAGATCCAGACAATAGTAGGTATTAGAAGATGCCTGTACACGAGACAGTTTACTACATGCTAGACTAATCTAATGGACAATAAAGGGTCCCTGTGTACATATGCACTGGACTTACTGTGCATTGAATTAGTCTTAATACGCTGTTTGCTAGTACCAACACATACAGATACTAGATAAACAGTGCATTAGGTAATGTACCGTAGTGCACGTTTAGATGCTGACCACAGTTTTGCTCCTGGTGAACCCAGGTAGCAGCAGGCCACTGTTGCCTGGCTAATCCCCAATACGGGGGGAGCTGTGCCAGCTGCATGTGGAGCTGTCTCCCAACCCCATGCACATCAGGACCCCAATGTGCATGGGGCTGGGAGACGGCTGCCTCTGTGACTGACACAGCTCTGCCAACCCCATGCAGATCGGGACTAGCCCCTGTGCCCTCTGTTAGCCCTCAGGCTGGCACCCGGGAGAGCCTGGACCTTCCCCTGGCTGCTGCAGTGGGGCAGAGCTGGGCAGGAGCAGCCCTGGACCAGGCAAATCTTCACCCAACAAGGCACATGTGTAGATGTGCTCCTGGCCACAGCTTACTGCTCCTTATTTTACTGCACAGTAACCTTACTGCACATTAATTTCTTGTGTAGATGCACCCAGAGAGAGGTATGTGCATAGTTTAGTATATTGTTTTAAGATATAGCCTTTAAAATACTTTAGTTACAGTAAATAATATTTGGCTACAAGAAGCCTTTTTGTTAACAGGTTACTGGTATCATTGCTCTTGGAAGGAACTTAAGTCAGAGCTGGTGAGAAAAGCAAAAATGATAACACTAACCTGCAAGCCAGGTCTGAGAGTGGAAGAATATCATGTTATAGAATTATTCTGTAAGGTGCTACTTTGCCGTGCCTTCTGCCTGACTTCAGACTAAATGGCTATCTGTCTGTACAATATATGGTTATGTTTTTTAATATTTAGAATCTGAATTAGTCACGAAAAAAACTGGAAAAAAAAACTGAAACAAAGGTTCATTCTCAGACTTGAACTCAAAGGTGCCCATTAAGCACTTACTTTTGTGGTTTATTGCAGTTTTAGTTTTAATTTTTCTTTCTTGTTCAAGTTCTATAGCAGAATGCTTAAATGGAAAATACAGTGGAGTTGTAATAATTACAATTTTGTGTTTAACAGAAGGCTGAAATGACTATGTTGCCACTAGTTGATTGGTATCCTAAGTAAGTTTATAGTGGTTACTAGGAAGGTATTTAATACTTGTTTTACACCTGGCGGATTATCACAGAAGAGTGTTAATGGGCACAAGTGATTAACTTTAACCTTTAGATTTGCTGGAATAATCCTGCTGTAGCAAAATGGTTCAGGAGCCTAGCATGACACTATAAAAACAAACTTTGCTAAGACCTATATCACCACTTTCTGGCAAGGAAATATTAGAAATAAACCATAAACTGTTCTTCATTTTTATTATACTCAGTTGTGAGGAATAATCTCTACTATACTAAAAGTAAAACTTAAAATTTCGGATTTTTCCACCCTTTTCTCTTTAGCAAATACTATATTTATTTTATTCTCTGTGGGTGCATCTACATGAAATGCTACTGTGCACTTGTTACTGTGCATTTATTTAGTACTTGTATTAGCAAATATTAAATAAACATGCAGTAACCTGAGTTTCTGTGCAGTAGTGCTTTTAGTTAACGTTACTGTGCAGTAGCCTAATAATACTGTGCAGCAGAGTATTAGCATCATCTGCGCTGTGGTGCGCTACTGCGCAGTATTTTCTGGCTATTGCACAGTTAGCATCTCTTGTAGATGCCTTGTCTTTAGCAAATAATCCTATACCCTCTGCACTCTGTTACCAGTGAAGTCAGCAGTAGTGTGTATAACTCTGAAGCAGTACATAATAGTAATTGTTACAAGGTCAGCGAAGTAGCACTCAGATGAATGCAGGGTTTTTTTTACTGTTGAATACTTGATTCTACGTTGCCTTACACCATCTATACTTATTGCCACTTTTGGAATATTAATATTACTTAATAATGTAAGTTCAAAACAAGATTTTCTAAGACTTTTTTGCTGTTGCTAACTGAAAGATTTTAAAAAGGTATATCCTTTGATTTCCAGAGAAATGATTAATTTGTACAAAAACCACTCTGATTTACACTGGAATGGATATAGATACGCTCTTGCTCTTCTTCTTGTGGTCATCTTGCAGACTGTCATCCATCAGCTATACCAGCGCTTCAACATGCTTACCTCTGTCAAAATTAAGACTGCAGTTGTTGGCCTGATATACAGAAAGGTAACTGCCTCATTTCCCCACTATCCCACCAAAAAATAAACCTTACCTATATTTTCAAGCTGAAAATGTATCCAAGTGCCACAGAAACCAAAATATTGTAAGCCAGTGAAAATATCAATAGAATACTCTGAATTAAAACTGAAGAACTAACTAGAGCCATAACTAAACTTTTAGTGTTTCCATGCTAGTACTCTAGTCTCACATTTAGATCACTAGACAAGAGTTCAACCACCTGTGCAGAGCCTCATTGAAATTAGCAGGGCTCTATAAGGCTAGGGACAGACATTACACATAAACCGGTTTAACTGATCAGAAACTGGTTTAAACCTGTAACAGAACAGATGTTCAGTGCACAGAAACCAGTTTGAAAATGGCTGAAACTGGTGTGAGATAAACCTGGTTGAATGTAGTATCAAACTTAGCTGATTTGGCTCAAACTGGTTTATGCAATGTCTGTCCTAGACCCCTTGCTGTTTTAAATTAAAGCAGACACCCCCAGCGTTCCGGCATACTCTCTGGGCTGGACGGGGCTCTCTGCTCCACAGCAGGGCTGGTCCCTCCCCTCTGCTTCCTGGCTGGAGCTCGGGCAGAAACTGCAGGCATCTGCCTGGCTTCCCCCTGATCCCCACACCCTGTGCTCCTCACCACTCACTGCTATGCAGGGATTCCACCGTCCACTTTGCTGTACACAGATACCTTTCAGCATTAGCTAGCAGACTACATGAGGGCTATGGTCCATGCTGTGGCAGACAGAACAAAGGCAGAATCAACAGGTAGCCAGTAATGGCCCTCTGTTGTTTTCTTAATGGTGTGATAAACATTGAGTTAGGGGTGATAAACGCTGTGTAATCACTTTGCTGCTGGGCTGGTCAGGGGCAGAGTGGGTGGGGACACCCCTCCCTAATCAGAGCATCCTGTTGGAGCCTGGCCACACCCCCGTCAGCTCAGCACAGTGGAATTGAAGGGAGGGCTACTCTAGCACCCCCGGTCTTCTAGCCTGAGCCACTTCAGGCATGTGCCTGCATTTATTTCAGTCCAGAGAAGATGTCTTTATGGTTACAAACTGATTTAGCCTAGCCAGGTTAGACTAACCTGCAAAAGAGGGCTGCTCCAGCGCTCCCCAGCTTCTAGCCTGGGTCACTGCAGGCATATGCCTGCATTTCTGGGATGTCTGTGAAATTACAAATTGATTCAGCGTACCTGGGTTAGACTAACCTGCAAAGATTGAATCAGTTCAGGTTCAGGCTTTTTGATGCATGTCCCTAACCTAAAGGTATGGGTCAGTCATGAATAGGTTGAAGGATCATGGGCTAATCCAGTCTTTTTTTTAATTGTTTTTTCCTCTCTGGATATTCCTTACTCAATCTGAATAAGGCTTAGGTTTTAGGTCTTTAGGCTGTCTCTCTGCCAAAAAGTACATATATGATTAATTATTTTGTTCACATTTCATAAGAAAAAACAGAGTGGTTCAGTCCTTTTTGAGAATAAAAGTAAGTTTTTCTTTACTTTTCCCATTATAAAGAGTACATGTATGTATCCCTTCTTTGAGTTGTGGTAGCACTGAAGTGGTATGAATAGGAATCTGAAATTTGACCGGAATATCTCCCCTCTAGGGTGGAAAGGTGAGGTCTTCAGTGTTCCAGTGAACATGAAGTTTAATTTGGCAGAGTAGTGTCTGCCTAAAAATAACACTAAACACAACAGTCCAGCTACTATTTTTTAAAAGAACACTTACCCTGACATTTTAGCTGAATCATGCTGGCTGCACTGAAAATGTGTGTATAGCTAATAACAGATTGCCATTAAACAGGAGTTGTCAACTGGGGGTACACCTACCTGTGGGGGTACTTGGAATGGTCCTAGGGGATATGTGTGAGTGGGCAGGGATGGAGCGCTGTCGCCTCCCAGGAATAGGGCTGGGGTTGGGGGAGGGCAGCGGTGCCCCTCTGCAGGGCGGGGAAGCTCGCATATGCAGGCTGCCGCTGCCACACACCAACCCAGTGAGCTTCCCCGCTGTGCCCTGGCCCTGCTCCTGGGAGGCAGCAGCGCTCCATCCCCACCCACCCACCATCCCTATGCTCGGTGTCTGGCCTCCAGGAGTACTTAGACTAAAAAAGGTTGAAAACCCCTGCCATAAAACATAAGGTGGAGCCATTGAGTACAAGAAGATTTAGGGGTTAAAAAAGAAATGCGTAGGAACTTTGCAGTAGAGAAAAGCTTGGCCTGCAAAGTATTACAGTAGCAGCCCTGCTAATATATAGTAAATGAAGCAAAACTGATATCTGTTTACTAGTTTTTCAATTTTGTGTGCAGTGAGTGAGACAGATTATTTACAGGTTGTTGTTTAGTGTAGCATAAGTTTACTGTGTATGCAATAAAGGGTTCAAGGTCTTAATTTATCTACTTTATTTATTCAAAGGACAGCCTCTCTCAAGAGACTGGAAGTGTCCTTGAATATCTTTGTTGATATTTTCTGCTGCCTCCCTGAGAGAGCCTATGGCAGTCTTTCAGCCCTGAAGAAATTCTCCCTTGGCCAGATCTAACTAAGGCTTTTAGTGTTTCTTTACACCACTCTGGTTTCATTACTTAGTACATAAGAGGCAGACTAGACTTTGGAATCTCGTTCACTGAGTGCAATTTTCCTTTGCTGTTACAAGAAAGCCACCCTCCTAAGTTTCCTGTGGATGCTTAATAATAAGTCTGTGTAAAACATGTAAAGCAATACAATAAAAAAATAAAGCACATGTTCAAGATAGATACTACTTTGTGACCTTGACCTTTTGGGACCTTGTTATATTGCTTTCAGGCCTTAACCTTAGCTAACTGTGCTCGGAGAAAATACACAAGTGGTGAAATTGTTAACTTGATGTCCTCAGATGCCCAGCAACTAATGGAAATGGCTGTAAACCTCAACCTTCTCTGGTCAGCACCATTTCAGATCCTGATGGCTATTATCTTTCTCTGGCAAGAACTGGGCCCATCAGTATTAGCAGGTGTTGCAGTGCTTGTTTTGGTTATACCTATAAATGCTTTTGTTGCTGCCAAAGTAAAATGTCTGAAGGTAAGAAACACAAATGCTGGAAAATTTTGAAGTGCTATATTGAGGAGTTAATTTTTAATTATGTTTATAAAATTAATGTATATACTTAATCATGCACAGAAACCCTAATCAAAGGCTGCTTTGGGTGGAGGGGGGTTTAAGAAATACAGTTCCTGTCCATTATTTAGATTAAACTATATTTATAATAAAATGTAAATAGCATTTTTTATCTATATAAGTGTTGGTAGGTCCTGATCCTGCGAACAGAAGTGCGTTCTAGAGAAACAAAACATTGAAGCTTCTATGATCGGACCTCACATTCTTAAACTCTCATTCACACTTCCCTTTGAAGCCAGATTCCAGATTATCCCCACCAACACTCAGAAAAGCCTACAAGGCTCACTATGATCTCTAGCAGATCTAAGGAAGGCCAGGGATGACATCACTGTTGTGCCCCTACAAACATCCTGACACCCCTAAGGTCCCTTCTGGCTCTGCGATACTTCATCTCCATTTAAAATGTAGCCAGGATCAGCATGGGAAAAATAATACATCTCTAAACTGCTTTATCTTCACCAGGAAAGCTCAGGTGGACCAAAGAAGGAGCTGTTTTTATCCTGTACCCTACCTCATCTCTGGTGTCTCTTTGTATAGTACAGCAAAAGACCTGGTAGAGGCCTTTATGAGGTCTAGGCAATATCATCAGTGTGGAAACATAATATTATAGAAGCAGACAATTTGCACTTTCAAATAGTGGTAGTGGGGGAGAGATTCTTAGACAGCTCCTTCAGATCACAGATCTTTTCAGTTATGAACATTTTTACATGTGTTCTGGGACTTGGCACCGGGCGCTTTAAATTAGCGAGCTGTGTTTGTTAGAAGTGCCGGTGCGTCACGTGTATCAACATCCCTACATGTCCCTGCACTGAAAAAAATGGTGGTGGGCTACTTTGAACTAAAGCTCATCGAGCATGTTTTATTTCAAAGCACCCTGCTGTCACTTTTCCAGTGCGGAGATGTGTGGGAACACTGATACACGTGACCCAGAAGGCTGCCAGAGCATGTCAGTTTCCGTTCTCCAGCAGACTCGATTAATTGAGTCTGCTCCCATGCGCCGGATTTCTAGCATGTCAGAGCAGTCTCCACGCACATCTATAGGAGCTCTATGTGAGCAGAGGATGGAGCCTGGTGATCTAGGCCAATTTTGCAACCTAACCATTGTAATATTCTGCCTAGGTATCATTACTGGGAAACAAACAAACAAAATCATAGGGTGCACTGACTAGTATATTTTGAAATTGCCTTCATTGTTTGAATGACATGCAGAAATTAACCACCAGTAGAAAAATCAAAAGGTGTTACCAGTAACAGAAGAATTCCCCGCTCCCTCCCTCCCCCCTCAAAAAAAACCAAACACATTTCAGCTTAACTAGTACTAGCTTGTATCTCACAAATCAGACTGGGTGAAATTCTGTTTGCTTTAGTCAAATGTAATCATTTAATGGAACAACTTGTATATAATAAGTGAACAAGAATATATTCTTTAACTATTTGTAAATTCATCAGACCCAAATAATTGCTATTGTATGCCAAATATACCACGTATGTGACCGTGCTGAAATATTATACTTAAAAAGATTAGATGTTTTTTGTGTCCAACTTTAGATAGTCAAAGTCTGTGTAGATTTAAATTGATACGATTATTCCAGAACACTCTCAGAATTAAAAATCTAATTAAGAAGTTTCTAATTAGAATGCAAGGAATGAACTGGTTTCTGTCATCATCATGCCACAAGAAGAATTTTTAAAATCTCAGGGTTTATTATAGGTAAAGTGGTATTGGAATAGATTTACTAATTCTTTTACCATTTGGTGAATTATGTGACAGCATAAACCACATACCAGACTGAAAAGATAAAGTATGTTTAACAAATTAAATATTATTCAAAAAAGTGATGAAAATGCAGTAGGCAGTACACAAGGTAATTTGATTATTTTATTCTTATTTTAAAAGGTAAACTTTTTTATCTTTTAACCAGAAAAGCCAAATGAAGACTGCAGATCAACGGGTTAAGCTACTAAATGAAATATTACATGGAATAAAGGTAACACAAGAAGCTAATTAGTTCCACTGTACTTTCACTAGTTTGTAACGATGAGACAGTACGTAATTCATAAAACTAGGATCTTGCCACTGACCTTTCAGATGACATCAGAGACAATAAATAGGAGAAATAAGTTATTTTATGTAAAGTGTTCAAAGTTATTTTTTTTAAAGCTATATTAAGGTCAGTTAGAAATATGATTCTGAAATACAGATTAACAGTGACATTTTCTTATTATCTTGCTTTAGTATTTCATTAGAATAGACCGTCTTTAGAAGCTTGCAAATCTCTGTCAAAAGTAAAGTTTCAGTGAAAAAAGGAAACAAGCTTTTCAAATATTTTTTTTTCCTGACCATCACAATTTGTCATTTATACTTCAGATCTGAAATACACCCACATTTCAAGTAATTCATAGTTTATGGTGTATTCCCCTCAAATTTTTTAATTTCTAGATGTAATCAGTATTGCTAATATGGCTTGGGAAATACAAATTCTTAGTGTTAAATTATTATTACACAGAGAGGAAGTTCTGTTAGCGGAGATGTTATTTGGTTGTAAGTAAGAGCAACAATATTTTCAGTACAAACATGTTGTTATAATAGACTGTTATTTATTTGTCAGTAGAAGGCCCAAGGCCTCTCTTCCTTTATTCATCTCATGTACTATTAATAACAATGTCAGGTTACACTGTTACAGAGCATCTTTCCTATGAAAAAACCCTAGAATTCTCCAGACTGTGAATACATGCACTTAATAGAAACTATACATATGAAAAAGGCTGCACATTCAGGCATTCTCCGTGCTGCTACCTTGCAGTGTTGTGGGGGAGGGAAGGTTTGATCCCAGGAGAGCCAAGCGTCAAAAAACCTGTGCAGGAAAAAAGCAGGCAGCACACATGGTGGCAGTGCGCACTGCCCAAAATCAGAGCCTGGCCAGCTGGAGTCACACTCTGGTTGCTGGCCAGACTCCCAGCTGCAGGAGTGCCATGTCTGCAGCTTTTCTGGTCCCCAGGACCTCAAGTAAGGCTGCTGGGGCCAGCACAGTTGCTGGCCCAAGCCTCTCCTACCCCACCCACGGTAACCTGCTGCGCACCAGGGCACATGACATGGGCATTCCCCAAGAACAAGTAGCAGCAGCACAAGGTACAAGGTATGCCGGTTTGTCCCCGGGGAAACAAATGTCCATGCTCATGTGGACACAGCCTCTTTGTTCATGTTATGTATAACAGCAATAGGGTTGTTTAAAGTTGTCAGCCCAAATTTTTTGAGCACACTTTACATGCTGTCCTTAATTAGGTAAGAATTTGATTGATTGCCTAGCTGATGACATTCATTCTTATACCAGGTTCTCCAGGAGAAAGTGAAATATGAGCTTGGACTACCAAACTGATATTTTCTTTATCAGTCAGTGATAGAGGACATTTGCAGAGAAGTCTGATTTTGACACCTGCCTAGATAATTTTTAGCTAACTAAAACACACAGAAAGATAAATGGGGATAAGAGTACCTAGGAATAATAATTATTTTAACAGAAGATGGGCATAGTGAGATGTATAGAGCTAAAGAGCGCTACCACATGCTATTCTGAACAGCAGTAATTTCATTTTGACAGAAGACAGCGTATAGCTGTACCTTATAGACTAACTGAATTTCAGTTTTGAGTTATGTTGAGTCTTAATAGGACAGTATTTCATTTGTAAAACTTTCCACTGGGAAAATGGAAATTGGATTTTACAGTTTTATAATATTAAAACTTCTACAGACAACTAAAAATGAATTTGTTCCAAAAGTTACTATCATTTCTCCCGATTTATTACAAGGTAATTTTCAGTTTGATTTCTGTTTAGATTCTCAAACTTTATGCATGGGAGACATTCTATCAGAAGAAGGTTATGGAAATTCGAGAACATGAAATAGATGTTTTGAAGTCATCTGGATACTTGGCAACTTTCTCTATGCTAACTTTGACATGTATTCCTTTTCTGGTATGTTTCTTGACTATATACATTTGTATAATGTTGATTACTTATATATTCCCTGTCACTGTAGTATCTGAAAGCCTTACAACTGCTGATGAATTTATAATCACAAACCCTCTGTGAGATCATGAAATATAGTAATAAAAATATTTTACAGAGGGGAATTGAGGCATGGAGAAGATGTGGATTATCCAAATTCATACAGCAAGCCAGGAATAAAATCCAGATTTCCTGAGTTTCAGTCAAGTGCCATAATCAGAGGACTCTTATTCTCTCATGCAGAGAATTGCACATTCTTCTTAAAGAAAGTGATTCTTATCTTTATACCAACTAAACGTTTAAGTGACGCTTTCATTTCAGTGATCAATTTTTTAAAATATAAGATTAAAAAATATAAGATTATGGTGTCAGAGTAGAGGTGGTATAGACTCTAATTCTTATGTAAGCACTAGCAGAAGTTAGGGGGAGCAACTGAGACAGCAGTCCCAGGTGCCAGCTTGGTTTGGGGAGGAGAGCAGGGGCAGAAAAATAACACCCTCTCTTGGCCAGCTTTGCTACTACTGCCAGCAGCCAAGAGCCACTGCCACCCCTTGTGCTACCACTGCCCAGGACACCAAACTGTCCTGTTATGCATCTGTCTGTAAGCAGTAATTTGGTTAGTGGGGGAAAAAGATATCTTAAATATATATTGACTATAGATGTACTTGAGATGGACAGAAGATCATCATTTTCATGGGGTGAGGCAGAATGTTTTTTCTGTGTTTCTTTAATACCTTGTGAATCAAATAAAGCTTTTCACTTTATTCACAAAATTTGCTATCTGTTTTGCCAGCTTTCTTGCTTCCTAAATAGCATAGCTAGATTCAGAAGTCAAACAGGTATTTTTCTGTTCCCTCTTATTGATCTATATCAAGGCAGTTGCTATAGCAGAGAAATATAAACACAACTTAAGTCAATACTTTAATTTTTTTTCCTGTGTACCTGTTCCCCTGAGCTAACCCAGTGTGGTGGATGTGCCAGAAGACTGAATTCATGAAGGGAAGCTGGAAATTCAGGAGTTTTATCCCTGATTTGCTACTCATTTGCTGTGGAGCCCTAGGAAAAGAATTTCGCTACTTTGGACACATCCACATGAGCATGGACATTTGGTTCCCTGGGGACAACTAGCAACAGGACACCTTGTGCTGTCACTAGTTGTCCCCAAGTAACGATTGTGCCACATGCCCTCTTGTATGTGACAGGTTACCCTGGGTTGGGTAGGGGAGGCTGCTGGGGCCAGCCCAGTGCTGGCCCCAGCAGCCTCACCTGGGGTCCTGGGGCTCCAGCAACGGCGATCCTGCCACTCAGAGCAGAGTCTGGTCGGCAGCCGAAGTATAGCTCTGGCCAGCCAAGCTCGTTTTGAGCGACACATGCTGCCCCTGCATGCACTGCTCTGCTTTTTTTTTTTTTTAACTTTTTTTTGGGGGGGCAGGGATTCCTAGATCTCCTGGGGTCAGGCCCCCCACCTTCATGCTGCTCCCTTGCAGCATGGAGGAGAACAGCTGAATGTGAAGTATGTGGTTCCACACACATTTTCTTCCCTTAACTCATAGCTGTGGCATGATATATAATCTATACAAGTACTGAATGTTAATAGTTTCGGTGGTGAAACTGTAGCTGCATAATACATTAATATCATTTTAGTAACATGTCATTCCTAGAGAATAAAAGAAAAATTGTATGATTTTGTTACATAAGAAAACTGTTGTAGAAAAGCACTTTCCTATGTGGCCACTGGCCAGTATACCATCCTGCTTTTAAGAAATTTGGAAGAGCCAAACTTTTTTTTTTTTTTAAATGAACAATGCCTCTAAACTATAAGGTTCTGAAAATTAAGAAACTGAAACTGTATGTCATCTAGACAGCTTAAGCAGTGGAATTCTATCAGGAATTCATTTAAACTTTCATTTTGAATCACTTCTTTACATGAGAAATTATGGGTCAGAGCCTCATCTAGTGTAAAACAGCTAACTGAGGACTTAAGTCTATACCTAACCTAATAGGTTTATCCCTGTATGTTGAGAGGGAGGATTGAGGTCCAGATCCTTCCAACCCCTAGTCATGTTAGCCATTTAGATAGGCTATTCAGTATTATACAGTACACCTATATTAAAGAAACCATTTTCAAGATTTCAGTTTAGAAATTGGATGGAGGGGGATGTTAAATAAAAATGAATATGTCCTATTTTTGATAGCCAAAAGCAGAAAAGTACATACCAGTTCTTTTTATCAACTTTAAAAAAAACCTAAGTCTGTAAAATGCACCAATTCTGTACAACACATCTAGGTTAGTTTACATGAAGTGCAGAGCACCCACATAAAATCTGGTGAGATTTAGCTCATTGTGCCGATTCAGGATGGTAAAATAAACTTAATTCTGGAAAATTATCCAAGCATGGGAAAACAATTTCCTAACCAGCAGTAACTTAAACTCCTTCTCTTTTTGAGCTCAGTGATCATGTGTGCTGCTAGTTAAAATGATAGTGCACATGAACTCTGGAAGACAGGCATACAAGGAGTTCTGTGGGTAAGGAAAGTATACAAATCCACATTTACAAAAGGAGAGAATTGGACCTTGACATACTCTGCATGTGAAATTCTGTGGGAGTATTTCTATGCATATATTTAATTAAAGAATGGAATATTTTAATTATATGATACAAGAGCTTATATTTCTTCTACGTACTACAATTGTATTATTTTAATTTGCTGATGATGGCACAGTTCATATGTTAGTTTATATTTAACCTCCATTAATTTCCTGCTTTTATCCTTTGAGAAATTGTTGAAAAGTACAAATGGAAAAACAAAAATCCCTCTATTTTTTTAAAGGTCTCTTTGGCTACATTTGGAATCTATTTTCTCCTGGATGAAGAGAATGTTTTAACTGCAGCTAAAGTTTTCACATCCATCTCTTTGTTCAATATTTTACGGCTGCCACTGTTTGATTTGCCAGCTGTGATCTCTGCTGTAGCCCAGGTAAAAAACAAAATATGTATGGGCGTTGTAAAGGGTAATACGGTGCTCTCTCATTTATCATCATGTGGTTTCATCTACATTTCATGGATGGCTAAGCAGCCCAGTTTTTACAAGTCTTACGTTATTATATTAGTTGGGTGAATAATGGAGGAGTATTTTCATGGCTTTGATGGTGGAACTTCAGGGATAGAAGTTTCCTGATATCTTTTGAAGTATATTAGTATATTATGAGAAATGACTAACAGTTGTCAAAAATACTGTTGCTTTTTCTACACGTGCTTAATCTACTTTTTCCATATATGTTAAAGCATGGGCAAATGCACATTTGGAGTGATTTCTAAAGTGGGTGGAGGGGCTGCTCCCTATCATGCAGCAGCTTTATGTTCTAACAGTTATGCATTCACAAGGTGGAAAGTATACAATTGGAGAAAAACGAATCCAAATTTAACCCTGGATGAAGCAATGCCTGCTTAAAAAACAAACAAAAAAACCCCAAAACCTGTGCATGGCATGCTTCTCTCAATATAATCTAGGTTTTTGAAGTATTGTTTAAGAATCTGAAATAGTATAAATATTCATATTTGTTACAGACAAAAATTTCTCTGGGTCGTTTAGAGGACTTCCTAAATTCTGAAGACCTCGATCCTCAAAATATCGACACAAACTACAGTGCAAGTAAGCTGGCACATATGTTTTTCATTTGCATCTTGTACACTAATTATTCAGAAATAACAACTAGGCAGCTGCCTCTGAGTCATTGTTTCTTTCTCTTCACTGCAACAGATCATGCTGTAGGATTTATTGATGCTTCTTTCCGCTGGGATGAGAACAGCACACAAATTTTAAATAAGTAAGAAAAAAAATCCCTTTAATAAGTACTTTGAACAACATCTGTGTAGGCTTCACATTCTGCTACACTGCATTTCCATAGCATTTGGGTAGATGATGACATATGGTCTGCCTAGTTCAAGGGGCAGAATTTTTTTTTTTGTCTCAGAATGTCCCAAGTAGATGATTGCAACTCCCCAGACCACTGTCTTATGCCTCATGTCACCACTACTCCAGAAAAGGAATTCACTCAGAGTAGCATATGTTTCCTGACATGCAGGTACTACTATATGCCTACATCTGTAAAGAGAATGAGGCTGATATTTAGTTCCCTTGCCCATCATATCCACTTGCAGGAGGGGAGGGTATATGAATTTTACAGAAGCAGTTTCACTTTCTGCATTGCTATTCATGTTATAGGTGGCCACACAAGTACATAGGAATACAAGATATTTCCTATATGCCCTCCTGGAAACATACATGATCTCTTATTGTTTTTAAGTACAGCTTCCTTAATTTAACTTCGCTGGCACTGGGGTCTCCATCTTGGAAACAATTTTTCCTTTTGTCAATATTGCTCAATATTACTGCAAGAACAACAGATTCCCAAGAATTTCTGTTTCCTGAATGGCCGTGTCATAGATTTGTCAGGCCTTGTGTTTGATGCAAATTAAGAAATGCTTAAATTGACAGATGATGCACAAGGACAAAGTTAGTACACAAAGAAATATAACCATGCTGCAGTGTGACCTGGAGAAATTAAGACAGTGGGAGTTTCAGAGAACATGGGCAAATTTGGTATCAATATTGGCACTGCATTAGCAACCAGCTACACTGAGGAACTAGCAATGGTGTATAATACACCATCATAATGAAATGTAGTACAGAAACAAAACAGAAATGAAACAATATATCCAGATACTCATCCCCATCTCATTAAAGTGATCTCATTTCCATCTCATCTTCCTACTACTGCTTTACATTCAACCAAACACTAACTCCTAAATGCATTGCAGAAGGATAATTTCTCTACAAAAAGCTCAATTTTGCATGTCAATTCATTGACAATACAGTAGTCTTTTAATGCAAAAATGCAAGAGATTTTGAAACTGCGTTCTTATAAAAACACTGCTGAGAAAGTTGTTATGCCCATGATTCAGTAATCTAATAGAATTGAATCCTTTTGGAAACAGAGAGCATAAGTTGGATCACTATCTTAATATTGTAAAAGCAGATGTACTAAGTACAATAGATGGGTCAATATGAAGAAGCTGTAAAAATAGATTTTTGTAAAATGTAGAACTTTATTGCAAAAAAATGGCTGAAAGCACATCAAGCATTAGGAAGGTGGGTAATAAGACTGATACTCTACAAGACAGAAATTAGGGGTTGTCCTATTCAAGGTGCTCACAATACATTGTGACCAAATGAAAAATTAAAACTTTTTAAACATGCAAACACATGCAACTATTTTTGCAAAGCCATTATTTCAGGGTTCTGAGGAGTACAGAACCTTTTCGAGTCAGAGAGGCCCAAACAGAAATGTTTGTTTCCTCAGTCACTGTAAGGGGTAGATTAAGTATTTTGTCCTTCAGAGCATCTGCTACAGGGGGATACTACTCTGTAAACAGTACAGTGTTGACAGAGGGAATGAATGGTGTCTATCTGTCTAAAAATTTCTAGTCTGAATGTGAGGATCCCAGAAGGTGCTTTAGTTGCTGTTGTTGGACAAGTTGGATCTGGAAAATCATCTTTCCTTTCAGCTATTCTGGGAGAAATGGAGAAACTGGAAGGAACAGTCCAAAGAAGGGTAAAGTCACTTTAAAAAAAAAATCACTATAGTTATACTATTTATATAGGGTTGCTTCAGAGAATAAACTATTTTTATTCATAAAAAAATACATTGGCAGTTAAATATTTTTGAGACAGCCAACATAGTCTTCTGAGAAAACTGGGATAAAATTCAGATTGCTTGTTGTTGGATGATGTGTAGCTTCTTACACTAAAAGGTAATATGATACAGCTCCTTTTTATTTAAGTGAGTAATTATTCACTGTAAAAATCCCTTATGGATTTAGGTCATGTATCCTGCCTAAGGATTTAAACATGGCTGATTTGGAACAGTGATAAAATTGTGACCCATATGTAGGAGTGACTGTTTTTTGCACATGGCCACAGTGGATTATTCTTAGGGAAGGAAAAGAATCATGGTGCTGATACATGTTACAACTTGCAATTCTATGAAATGTTAGACAGTATTAAAGTTAGAACATGCTGTGAGCAGTTGCACAGTAAAAAGTTAATGCCATCTCTAATGTGCAAAGCTCTGATTTGCTGCTAGAGGTCTGGTGAGCAGGGATGTGGCTAGGAGCTGCCAAGTCTGCCCAATGGCTGCTCAGCTCTAAGGCTCTGTAGTGGCTCCCTGTTCACCAACCCTCCCCCACAGCTCCCTGGCAGCCCCCACTTACCTGGCACCTCCCCTATCCTCCTTGCCCCCCTCTCCCCCCATCTCCCCATTTACCCATGGCTGTCCCTGCTCTGTCTGTTTGGGGCAGTAGAGTTCTGGATAATGGATCTAAGTCATCTACCTTGTTGGAGGAGGGTGGGGGAAGAACTGCATCCTGGGATACCAGACCTCAGATTGTATTCACCCCATGTAGCAGACTGACTACTGCAACACAAGCTGCTTAACACCAGCTGGGGATGATCTTCTCTTGAAGAGGCATAACTTTGAGATTTAGAGGGCACTTAGCTCATCTTTTCCTATCTTAGTGCATGGACACCCCTGTCATAAGAGCATTTAACATCTAACAACACCCTTTTAAAAAGGAGGGAAACAGTGTAGGTTTGGGAAAGGGAGCTAAACAAAAACTACTGCTCAGGTGTTAGTATCAGCTTATAGGGTGGCAGATGATGTTGCAAGAATTCTATTAGTTCCTAGTAAAATTAGTAGATTCCTAGATTAATGCCCCAAGGGACTATAGGTACTCCTCACTTAACGTTGTCCTGGTTAATGTTGTTTTGTTATTACATCACTGATCTAGTAGAGAACAAACTCGTTTAAAGTCATGCAACGTTGTTTGGCCACCGCCTGCTAGTGAGTAACTACCATGACGTAACTGGATTCGCTTAACATCGTTTTGCTTAAAGTTGCATTTTTCGAGAACGCAACTATGACATTAAGCAAGAAGTGGCTGTATTGTAATCATTTAGTCAGGTGTAGTTCTAATTGTCAATTGGTGTTTTCATCCAGTTAGCTCAATAACAATACGTGAAAGCCCAAAATAATTAGCCACAATAGCATCTGGAAAGAAGCACTACACTCTGTTATTACAGCTTGAGCAACCTATTAAAATAAGTTTTACATTAAAAAATGCAAACTAAATCTGATCGTGGTTTGAGAGTGAGATTGTCATATCCAAAACACGGTTCCAGTTTTTGGTATCTTTGTGTCCTGAAGCAGATCTTAGGACTGAAAAAGTTGCCTTGTGTCACACTGGGCACGTCTATGTGTGCCTCTATGGCACTGCTGTTACTGTGCTGTTATTTAGTATTTCCTTTTGGAAGTACTAAATGATGGTGCAGTAACAGCCTGTACTGTCATGCCAGCAGCGCACGGTTATTTTTAGCCACTATGTTGCTGTAGTAATGCACTATAGCAAGGGAGTGTGTTGCTACAGTGATGCAGCTGCAGCATCATAGTTTGTGCCCACCAACACTGTGTCACTGTAGCGTGTTGCTACAGTGACAGCATCTTGTGTAGACGTGTCCACTGATAACCATCATGCTGAAACATTCTGTGTCCCGATCCAGCAGTGCATCCACCTTAGTATTGTATTGCATGCATGAACGAACATTCTCTGCTTAAAGGCAGCACCCCTCAGTGATACTACTCAAAAATAGGTTTTATAAGTCAATCCAGGTAGAGGTAACATAATTGGGGCATACCAATTAGTGTGTAGGTGTCTTCTAAAAATTAATCTTTTAGGCAGTCTGGTCTGTAATAACTGACTTCTTAGAAAGATAACACAATTTGATAAAGCTGATATTTTGGAACCGTTACTTTGAGGTAATGTTGGAACAACAGATGTCTTTAAAATTCGTCCTTCCCCTTGAAGCCATGTTCAAGTGAGAGCATATTTATTTTTCTTCTCTTTCTCTTTTTTAGGGCTCCGTGGCCTATGTTTCCCAACAAGCTTGGATTCAGAATTCTATTTTACAGGAAAATATTCTCTTTGGCTCAGGTCTAAACAAGCCATATTATGAGAGGGTTTTGGAAGCCTGTGCTTTACTACCAGATTTGGAGCAATTACCAAATGGAGATCAAACAGAGATTGGAGAAAGGGTGAGAGAACTTGAGTCATCATAGATCACTCAGCTGAGCTAATTCACACATGCTTCCAAATGTTTTTAATCTGCTAATTAATGTGTAACATGAAAAATGCTGGAAAGTATAACTAATCACTGCTTCATCCAATAGTCCTGGCCTAGCTCCTCAAAAGAATTTAGGTAATTAACTCCATATTTAGTCATTAAGATTTTTTTTATGAGGTAGTTGCCAGAATATTTTTGAGGATCTGTTGATACTTTTCTATAGAAGAGTTTTGAGTCAATTGGATTGCCCTTCAGATATTCTTTCTACTCTAGGCCTATACAATACTAGCTGTTCATCCATTTGAGAATGGGCTTTTCCAAAGTACCATCATTGGCCTAACTAATTACTCTCACTGAAATGAGGAGGAGCAGGGACAAGCAAATGGTGATGCTTTTGAAAATCCTGTCCTATAGGATAAGATAGGATTTTGGCATTTTCATAGATTCATAGACACTAGGGCTGGAAGGGACCTCGGAAAATCATTGAGTCCAGCCCCCTGCCCCAGGGGCAGGAAGTCAGCAGGGATCATAGGATCCCAGCAAGATAAAACATCCAAATGTCTCTGGAAGGGGTTGAGAGTAGGTGCTTGAACCATCTCCGGCAGTAGTCTATACTAAACCTTGGGGGCTCAGACAGTAAAGAAGTTCTTCCTTATGTCCAGCATGACATGGTCCTGAAGGAGTTCGTGACTGTTTGACCTTGTCATCCCTTGGGACACTCTGGTGAACAGACGTTCCCCCAGACCCTGGTGGTCACCCCTGATAAACTTATAGGCGGCCACCAGATCACCCCTGAGCCTGAGCTTTTCCAGGCTAAAGAGTCCCATGGCTCTCAGCGTCTCATCATAAGGTCTGTTTTCCTGACCTTTGATCATGCGCGTGACTTTCCTCTGCGCTCTCTCAAGCTTCTCCATATTCTTTTTGAATTGTGGAGCCCAAAACAGGACGCAGTACTCCAGCTGCGGCCTCACCAAGGCCAAGTACAACGGGAGAATGACGTCCTGGGATTTGCTTGAGAAGCATCTATGGATGCAAGCCAGTGTTTTGCTCACTTTACTAGCTGCAGCATCACATTGAAGGCTCACATTCATCTTGTGGTCAATCATGACCAAGTTCCTTTCGTCCATAGCGCTAGCCAGCATAGCATTGCTGAGCCTATAGGGATGCTGCAGGTTTTTCCTCCCAAGGTGGAGAACCTTGTATTTTTCAGTGTTAAACACCATTAGGTTCTCGTCTGCCCATTTCCTGAACCTGTCAAGGTTTGCCTGGATCACCCTCCTGTCCTCAGGTGTGGATGCTTTACCCCAGAGTTTGGTGTTGTCAAACTTGGCCGGTCTGCTTCTGACACCAATGTCTACATCATTAAGGAAGATGTTAAATAGTATAGGCCCTAGGACAGAGCCTTGAGGGACCCCAATGGAACAGCGCACCACGACGATTGACTTCCGTCAACCACCACGCCCTGGGTTCTACCGTGGAGCCAATTCCCCAGCCAGCGGATCATGGTGAAGCCAAGGCCAGTTAGTCAATTTTGCTAAGAAGTGATCATGGGATACCAGATCGAAGGCCTTTTTAAAAAAGTCAAGATATATGACATCAATCTCTTCTCCCTTGTCCAGGTGATAGGTCACCTGGTCGTTAAGGGAAATAAGATTGGTCAAGCAAGACCTAGCTGCAACAAACCCGTGCTGGCTATCCCTCAGGATGTTACCATCAGCCAGTTCGTTAAGAATGGCTTCTTTGATAATCTTTTCCAAGACATTCCCCAGGATAGAGGTCAGGCTGATGGGCCTGTAGTTTGCCGGATCCACTTTCCTCCCTTTCTAGAAAATAGGCACCACATTGGCCTTCTTCCAATCTTTGGGCACTTCACCAGAGTGCCAGGAGTTCTCAAAGATCTGTGCCAGAGGCTGGGCTATGATGCTAGCCAGCTTCTTGAATACCCTTGAGTATAAACAGTCAGGGCCATCTGACTTGAAGGTATCCAGTCTCTCAAGGTATTCCTTCACGAGGTCAGCATTGACAAGGGGTAAGGGATCTCCCTTGCCCGGGCCTCCCTGCCCCATAATGGGCAGGGGCATCCCATAGGACTGGTGAAAAACCAATGCAAAGGACCGATTTATCAAGTTGGCTTTTTCCTGGGTGTCAGTTGTCATTTGTCCCATCTGGTTTAGCAGGGGTCCAATGTTGCCCTTGCTTTTCCTCCAGCTCCCCACATATCTAAAGAAGGACTTCTTATTGTCCTTGATACTTGTAGCTAATTGGAGTCGCAGCCTTGGCTTTCCTGGTTCGCTCCCTGCAGGTCCAGACCAGTGCAGAGTATTCCTCCTTGGAGGTGGATCCAGTCCTCCATCCTTTGTAGGTCTTTCTTTTTAGACACAGGAGGTCCACTAGTTCCCTGGAGAGCCAAGCCAAGGGGGCTGCTGTGCCCTTTTGCTGCCTTTCCTTCGAGACGGGCTAGACTTTGCTTGTACATCCAGGATTGCTCCCTTGAGGAGCAACCACTCATCCTGAACTCCCCTCCCCTTTGGGTTGTGGCCCTTTAGGGCCTCACTGACAAGCCTCCTTAGCCTTGTAGCAGTCAGCTTTCCTGAAGTCGAGGACTTCTGTATTGCTGACCGACTTGCCAACTTTACAGCGAACGATGAAGGTGATCAGCTTGTGGTCACTGTCACCCAGCTTCCCTTCAATCATTAGGTCACTGATTAAGTCGTCCCCCATTGCCAGTACCAGGTCGAGCAGCATTTACCTCTCGTCGGCCCGTAGACTTCTTGCGTCAGATAGAGCTCATCCATGCACGAGAGAAAGCTTTGCAACCTCTCAGATTTGGCTGAGCACTCTTCCCACGAGATGTCTGGGTAGTTGAAGTCTCCCATGACAACCATGCACTGGGAGCGTGCGGCCTCAGCCAATTCCCTGATGAACTCCTGGTCGAGCTCTTGATCCTAGGCAGGGGGTCTGTAGTAGACTTGCACCATTGTGTCCCTTGTGCCATGTTCCCCATGGATTTTAACCCAGAGGGTCTCCAGTTGTCCACCCTGGGCGCCAATGTTGGCTTGCAGGGACGCATAGCTTTCCTTGACCCCCGCTACTTTTGTCCACTCGGTCTCTCCTGTACAGGGTATAGCCGTCTATATTTGTGGCGCAGTCATGGGTGGAGTCCCACCATGTCTCCGTTATCCCTATGACATTGTAATTATTTGTGTTTAGGAGCTGGTGTTAAGCTTGTATCCATATCAAGGTTTATCTTTAAAAAACAAAAATTTTAATAATTAAAAGATGAAGCCAGATGTCACTGTTCCAGCAGTCTTTTCGTGCTAATTATTTTGGCCACTCTGATAAGGAGAAGTCTGAAATTTTATGAGAGGGACCCATTTTCAAATTGGAATAATGATGAATGGTAATACTAAAACTTTAGTACTTATGCAATTTAAAATACCAACAAAAGAAAACTTTCAGGTAACACTTAGCTTTTACATATCATATTGCATAGAAAATGCTGATCTATCCCAGAGCAGGAACCAGACGCTTATAAACAGTAGAACTAATGTTTCTGTTTTCGTTACAGTGGTTAACAAGGGCATTTCAGTGTATTAGACAAAAACTGTTCATGTGTGTTTATACTCCAGCTGGCTAATGATGACAGGCTAAAATTGCTTTTTCTCCCAACTCTCACTATTCTGGTTTTGATTTGTTGTAAGACAGGCAAGGAAATATGGTTCCAGAGACTCTACCTGTGTCTGTGTATTTAAATATAGCAATTACCATATTTTGCCTGTAAGATATGACAAAAGAATGTTTTTCTGTTACTAGGGCTTCAAGACTGGTATGCGTTCTTAGTCTGAAGACTTTACTTATAGCTAAAATACTTGAAGCTACTGCAGTACTAGTATCAAACCAGGGAGTTTCCTTTATCCAGAATGTTGAGACTTACAAGGCAAAATTGAAACTCTCAACTTTACCCTTTTTCCCAGTTTATGCACAGAGATGCAGATTGCAAACTACTCTTCCTGCTCTTTCAAAGGCTAATTGTTTTCCCATTATTTATATATATGAAATACAGAATTAATTCATATTTTTCCATGCCTGCTTATAGCACTTAGAGATCTTACATGGAAGATACTGGGGGGATCAGAGAGGAAAATCATAATCATAGGCTCTTACAAATAAAGTGAGGCAGGCAGACATAAGGAACCATCTGTAAATGGATTTATAGCCAATTATAAAGAAATATACCTGGTTTGTAGTTAAGCTATGTCCCTACAGTAATGCTCTGCTGTTCACTTACAACAGCAGTTTTAACCTGTAAAAAAACATTTTTAAACAGTCTTCATAACCTTCAAGTAAAATGAGAAAAAAAGTAAATCATATATAAGTACAGAAAAGCCTCCAATTACATTAAAGATGTTCTATATGTATTAGGAAAAGATACAGATCATCTCCTCTTGAGACTATTGATATGATCTGTTTTCACTTTATTGATATAATGTAACAGACATTAGTTAGACATACAGGTTTGCAGTGATAGTAAATCAGGTTCATAGCTCCAAGGGTGAGTGTCTACTTTATGGAATTTCCAATGATTATATTACAATAGTCATATTTAGGAATGGAGTAATGGCTGAAGAAGTTTTTAAAAAAACAAAACACAAAAAACCCAAAGCTGTGTCAAATTTGATCTACTGATGTATTTTCTCTTCTTAGGGAGTTAACATAAGTGGCGGGCAGAAGCAAAGGGTGAGTCTGGCTAGAGCTGTTTATAGCAACGCGGACATATATCTTCTGGATGACCCATTGTCAGCTGTAGATGTACATGTTGGAAAGCATCTTTTTGAAAAGGTTATTGGGCCCTCAGGGCTCTTAAAAAACAAGGTAAACAAAGCAGACTTTTTTCCAATATTGGTGACACTTCATATAAAGTTAACAGCAGACTGAGAAGCTTCAGTCACGTCTATGTAGATGGCAGAGATTTAGGAATGCCAGTCATTCACCATTTCAGTTGTATTTAGGAGAGCTGCAGCATCCAAGTTTCCCCTAAAGCAGAGATTTCAAAGTTTTGTACTTCATTGAGACATGAGCCCTTTCCTATTCTAGAAGTATCAGATATAATGTGATAATCAGTCTGAAGGACCTTGTGGACAAAGCAGCATTTCATAATTACTTAGTGTTTATTGTAATTAATTGTACTGTATTTACTCACATACCATACTCACCTTTCCCCAAAAATTAGCCTTCCAAAATTGAGGTGTGTGTTTAAGTGAGGAAACTGATGTCCACACCATAATGGAAGCATTGGGATGCTAGAATGGCTGTATACTTACCCATGGCTGTATGCAGGAGAAGCTGTACAACTGCACGTTTAACCCTGTCACACTTGCTGTCAAATTGATGCTGCCCATTTGGCAGTGGCTCTGACAAGGTTAAATTTCTAGTTGTACGGCTGCAGCAAAAAGATGAGCGATGCTGATGATAGCACTCTGCCTCTCCAGCATTCAGCAACGGCAGGTAAGATTCTGGAAAAGGCCTTTTTTTTTTCTTCTTTATTTGGCCTTCCAATGGTACGTGTCTTATTTCGGGGAGGCAGGGGGAAGGTGGTATGCAAGAAAAATACAGTAATAATAGTTTCTTCAGCCTGCCTGCTTTAGAGGCCATGAGAAGGAAATTCTTAGGCACTTCTTTATGCAATCCTCATAGTAACAACTATACTGTTGCTACATACTATGGTTTCATATGGCAAAAATTAAACTGTTCTGTGTTTCAGACTTGTATTTTAGTGACACACAGCTTGGCATCCCTGCCTCAGACAGATCTTATAATAGTAATGGAAGCTGGAAGGATAGCGGATATGGGAAATTACCAAGAGCTGCTTTCAAAAAGAGCCAATTTTGCTGAACTACTACAAGTCTTCAGCACAGAAAGCAAAAATGAAGAAACACTACCTATAAAAAGTGACTGTATGTAGTATCTTTGCATATATCATGTTTTTTAAAGATATAACATTCCACATGAGTTGCTAAAATGTTATTTCCCACTGTAACAGGGG
This sequence comes from Alligator sinensis, assembly GCF_000455745.1. Lineage (NCBI taxonomy): Eukaryota > Metazoa > Chordata > Crocodylia > Alligatoridae > Alligator > Alligator sinensis. The sequence goes on along the minus strand of NW_005842245.1, from coordinate 42,057 downwards.
ATCATCTCCAGGGTTGGCCATGAAGCCCCTGGAGGCTGAGCAAATTCCTTACACCCTGTCCTCGGGGCTTTCCACCCTTCTTTTACCCACCACACCGTGATGTAAATGGTTATTAAAGCATGGGGGGCTGCCCTGATCTTACACTAATGTAAGGACCCCAGGCATGTTAGGGGTCCATGCCTTAAAGGCTAATTGCATGGCTCCAAT
>NW_005842245.1:40492-41840 GCF_000455745.1 Alligator sinensis | reverse complement strand
TGTCACAGGTGTTTTGAATCACCAGTCGGTGGGACACGTGTCCTTACATCTCCAGGCTATTTCAGGCCTTCCTTCCTTTGTTGGGATTTTAGACTTCCCAGCTTCCTCTCCTCTACTCTGCCTGGTCCCACAGCTATGGCCCACTGTTCTAGGCCTGGCCCCTGGGTCCCAGCCCTGGTTTTGCCCCTCTCAGGTGTCAGGCCCCTGGCCCCTGTCTCCTCCCTGCCCTGGGCTCAATGGCCCCACACTCTGCCCTGCTCCGGGCTCTGTATCTACTTTATCTGAACCTGCCCCCGGCAGGGCTCAAGACAATCACATGCCCCTAGGACAATAATGGGACCTCCAAAGCATCCCTGTAGCTCTCAACCCAAGCCACCAGTACACCTTAAATTTAAACACTTCAGCCTCCTGTTAGGCATCCAAATTCTTGCCAGGATTAACATGAAATAAAGATCACTTGCCTGCATAATAGGCATCTCTCTCTCTCTCTACCCTGGGTAGCTCTTTCTTGTTCCCAGGCCTGCAGAGATGCTTTCTTCCAGCCCTAGTGTAGATTCAGGGGCCCCACCATACAAGCAGGGCACAAGCCGTGGATGCTGCCTAAGGACGGGGTGAGGGAAGAATGGAGCCAGGGGTATGCATCACCGCCCTCCCCTCTTCCATGCAGTGGTTCTGATCCCAGCAGCAGGAAGTGGCGAGCAGCAGTGACAGGGTCGTCCCCGCTATGCTGCTGCCAGGAGCTCTGCACCCTGCAGCTCTCAGGGCTGGTGTCCTGGACTGGCTTAATCCCAAGGTTTATATAACTCTGGCCTGAATACCTCTTTTGGTCATGTGATGCCCCCAGTCAGCTGACCCAACTACAGGGCTGTCCTTCAACACCTACTCTGCTGGCTGCCTTTGCTATAAAGTCTCTGCCCTAAAAGGCGCCACACTGCTCCTTCAGTAACAGAGCCAGGGTTCCCTGTTACACCCACTCACCCCCATTTCTGTGAACTTAGGCTAGAAAGAGACATTGCCGAATTATGTGGGTCAGCTGTGCCACACCGTGATGTGGCACACATGATCCGCTTCACTGGGTGAAATGTACATCACCCCTTATCCTGCCCTTGGTGGTGCAGGACAAGGGGTGATGTGATCTCTGTGCTCAGCCAGACCTGCTACTGGTTTTGGGTCGGGCTAAGCAGGGAAAGCAGGGCTTTTCTTCAGCCAGACATGGGTCTGACCAAGCAGGGATGGGCTTGTTCCTGCACAGCCACACACCCCTGCCCCAGATTTGACTGTGTGGGGAACCCTGACTTCCCCACTTATGGAGAGACACCCTGAGATTACCTGGGGTGCCCCTCTAAGT
>NW_005842245.1:35306-40461 GCF_000455745.1 Alligator sinensis | reverse complement strand
GGCAAGTGCTTGCAGGGCTTGACGACCCCTCAAGCCTCCAGAGCACCTGCCTGGAGCGGTGGGAGAGCACAAGCCGCTCTTGCTGCTTGTACTCTTTCACCACAGATGTAGTAAACGTCCAACACAATGAAGCTGCAGAGTATTACCACCTTTTTGAACCACTGTTTTCCCTTTCAGTGACATAACAAAGGGTATCAGCATTGCTTTGCTCTGCATTTGTTCACCATAAATTTTTGTTATGGTGGCACAGATGAGGTGTCAGGAGACGTCTGTTTCCACCCTTAGCTCTTTGTCACAGTAGAGTATGGAACAGGAAATTTCCAGCCAAGACTATCTTTTTATCCCCTTATAAATACACAAAAGAAGTAATTTTCACTTTAGAGGGATGTTGCCTGAAATCCAAGGGAAGAATTTGTGTCTTTCTGTAGTGCAGGATGATCTTTGTCAGTTAGTGCTTTTGGTGTTGTTTATCAAGGCCTCTGTGGTAGTGATGTGTGGTGTGGAGGAAAACCAACATTTGCCTAATGAAAGATACTAAGTTCAAAAGAGAAAGGAATAATGTTCTGAATTCTAAGAGAACTTATTAAAAGTCAGAGGACATTTATACAATTCTAACTAGAGATAATTAAAAAGCACTTAATTTATACTATGGGACTGTAATATAAACATAACCCATAGTATGCAAAACTCTCTCCATGTTCATTTGTAGCATGTAGTAGAAGTGTCTGGTGTTAATAGATACAAAGAAATGCGTAACATTTGTGCTGAAAGCACCTTTGATCTACACAGAAAGCAGAGGTTTACTTTAACAGAGCTGTGATAGAGATTAACCAAAAACAGGAAAGAAACAAAAAAAAGCTGTATTTGTTTACTCTGTTCTTATTTATAATAGCCTAACATGGGAAACTAAAAGTGTGGGAATAGTATTGACTCCAACATAAGTATAAGCTGCAGGCTCAATGGAGAGGTCAGTGTCTTCTTCCTGCTTAAGAGAGTTTCTCCTTCTAAATCTGCTTGTCCTTGTTCTCCTGTTTTTGCCAATTTGGACTCCCCTTAAAAAACTATTCCAGGGAGCAGAGTAGAGGATTGGACATAGAGGCTGCTGACAGACTTGGGGGGGAGGGGGGGAGAACAAAGAAACAAACAAAAATTTACTCGAAGAGGAAGTTTGACCCAGCTCCCAGCATCTGTATAGATCGGGCGCATCAGTGGGGCTTTTTGGTGCTTTTATCTAAAGCTCATTCAACCAGTTTTAGATAAAAGCACCAAAAATTCCCACTGAAGTGTATGATCTATATAGACATTGGCTGAGCCAGGTAAAACTAAGCCCCACCCCCCCGGAGCCTACCAGCCTGCTTGCACGAGCTGCACGGGGGCCCAGTGATTCCCTTTGAGGCTGTGGTGCCCCTTGGGACCACCCGAGCTGGATGCCATAAGTCCCCTTCAGCTCTTGCCCTGCAGTTTTGCAGGATAGCTTGGGTGCCAGGCAGTCCATCTCCTGCAGCCATCTCACCTATTAGGACCTGGTTAAACTGTACACGAGATATTATTGGGACCATCTCCTCTCATTGCAACCCTCCTGGGCCACATTGCCCACTAGCTCTCAGGTTTATGTGCCCCAAAGCCCCACCGCTTCCCGTCAGGTGGGTCTCTAGCCATACATGGAGGTTTCCCTTTTGGCCTGATGACCATTCTGTCCTTCTCTCCTGCAGCTTAGCTCAGCTGTGTGCAGTTCTTACTTCTGTGCTGCTTGGAGGTCTGCCTCTAGGCAACTAGCTCCAGGACAGTCCCTCCCCAAGTGGTAACTCCTGCCCTTGCTATCTCTTGCCTGCTTTCTTTCTAACAGCTGGCTTTTGCTCAGCTGTTGGCCCCACACAGCAAGTTTGGTCTGCCACGTTCTCCTTAAAGTAATAGAACCACCTTGGGAGGGCACAGGGGGAGCGTGCCCCTGAATCTGCATGCAGAACAAGGGCAAGCTGCCTCTGCGGGCTGGGTCCAGGCTGGGCCCGGGCTGGGTCCAGCGCTGGGCTCTTTCCAGCAGGGGGTTGGTCCGGGCTGCATTTGGGGCAGGCAGTGGTGGCACTGGGAGGGGGGTTGGGAGAGCTACGATGAATTTTGGGGTGGCTCTAGCACCCCCCATGCCTCCCTCCCAGCACCACCTGTCCCAAGCACAGCCTGCCCCGCCCCATACCCTGCTCCCAGCCTGCAGTTAACCTGCCCTTGCCCCATGTGCAGATCTAGGGCACACCACCCCCCCCCATACCCTCCTGGGGTGCGTGCAGTGGCGGGAGCCCCCACCCCTTCCCCACACCCCCCAGACAAGCTGCTCATGGCGCCTTCCCGCACTCAGCCCCAGCTGTGCAGTCCCTGCCCCAGCACCAGCCCCACTCCTTCCCTCACTTGGAGTGAGGGAGGTCTTGATCTGCCCCACCCCACACCCCTTCCCTCGCCCCTTGCCTCCAACAGACTTACCAGCCAGACTCTGCTCTCCTAACTGCCTGGATGCATAACAGCAATTAGATTTGTATCGGCCAGTGTGGCTCGTTTAAAAAAAATAAAAAAAATAAAAATCAGCCATCGGTATCAGCCCAAAAATTATCTATCGGTGCACCCCTAGCTTAAACCAGTGCATTCATGCATTACAGAGCAGCCCCATCTACCATATCTGTATGGTTTCCTTTTTGTGTCTGGTGTGTCTGGCTTCTTAATTTCTGTAACTGATCGCAGCTGATTGACTGTGGCTCTTCATTTTTTTTTTCCATTACAGCATATTCTTTAAAAGGAGGCAGTCAGAAAAGCTATACTCTGCCACAAAATGAATTCCTGGGACCTAATGATAGGCAAGTACTGAAAGCAATTCATACCTAGCCAGGATCCAATCTGAGGAGGATGACTGAGGTGATGCTAGATCTGCCCCCAGCTTGTGCACTGAGGGGACATATTGTGCTAGATTTTGGGTGAGCTAGGAGGCAGACTTCTTGCATCATCTTGGCTCTCCTACACACAAGCATCTAGGCTTTTTTCCTGAAATCTTTGGAATCCATGCTGCTCTCTAGCTAAACGGAGTAATACAGACACACTTAATTGGGACGTTATTCTCCCCTTGTACTCGGCCTTGGTGAGGCCGCAGCTGAAGTACTGCATCCTGTTTTGGGCTCCGCAATTCAAAAAGGATGTGGAGAAGCTTGAGAGAGTGCAGAGGAGAGCCACACGCATGATCAGAGGTCAGGAAAACGGACCTTACGACAACAGACTGAGAGCCATGGGGCTCTTTAGCCAGGAAAAGTGCAGGCTCAGGGGTGATCTGATGGCCACCTATAAGTTTATCAGGGGTGACCACCAGTATCTGGGGGAACGTTTGTTCACCAGAGCGCCCTAAGGGATGACGAGGTCGAACGGTTATAAACTACTGCAAGACCGTTTCAGGCTGGACATAAGGAAGAATTTCTTTACTGTCCAAGCCCCCCAGGCCTGGAATAGCCTGCCATTGGAGGTGGTTCAAGCACCTACATTGAACACCTTCAAGAGTAAATTGGATGCTTATCTTGCTGGGATCTATGACCCCAGCTGACTTCCTGCCCTTCAGCAGGGGGCTGGACTCGATGATCTTCCGAGGTCCCTTGCAGCCCTAATGTCTATAATTGTATGTTTGTACACTTAAAGCACTATATTCTAGGTCCAGTGCCTGGCCACCCGGATATTTTAACAATAATTATGAATTGCTTGGAAAATGAATTCACATTATCATTATCCGTGCTTTTGTTGAAGATCATTGTGTATACTTTTTCTTGATTTAGATGATGTGTAATATTTATTTAACATTGTTATTTCCAGTTCTTTCTTGGATCAAAAGAAAGCATTCCCAGTGAAGAAAGAAAAAGTTCCTACTGGCAGTGTAAGTATAAGGAAAAATACCTTTGAAATCCCTGACAGTATTTCACCTCCATCTAGTGCTAAAACTACAAGAAAGAATGACAACCTATTATTGCTATCTTTTATTCTGTTAGTTCAGTTCAGATGTATGCAGTGTATCCAAAGGCTTCAACTTTGATAATGACTGCAAGTATCAGTGTGCTAGGTTTGGGATTTACTTTCTTTGTTTCTTTTCAGTTTCCTTTCAAAAAATAATCTCTAAGAAGTTGCATTGAAATTCCCTACATTAAAAAGATAATTATTGAAAGTTCAAAGTCAGGAAATAGCAGAATTAATATTGCCTCTTAAAGGCTATTAAGAGGGTAAGGAGTGTTGGGGGAAGTAGATATACAGAGTTCCAAAATACTGGTTTCAAGGATTTATAATGATCATATTTCACAATGTAAATCTGAAGAAATTAGTACATCAAAATCCTTTAACGTAAAGTAGGTTTGACTTTTAACAGTTTCTAGAGGTGCATCGGTCCAATATCAGATTGGCACCAATATAAAGAAAATCGACTGTATCGGAAATCAGCCTGATGCAACCTATAATGTGGCAAGTAAATGCCTTATACATGTGCACAACTGCAACGCATCTCATAGGCAGGGAGGAGCACAGCCCAGCAGCTTGGAGAGCTGCGTGCAGCTGGTAAGTCTGGTGTGGTAGAAGGGAACGGGGGTGGAGGGAGCAGATCAAAGCCCCCCTCAGTGAGGGAGGGAGTGGGGCTGGGGCTGCACAACTGGGATGGAGTGTGGGATGGATCTGTGAGTAGCTCGTTTTGGTGGGGCATGTGCCCCTGGATCTGTGTGGGGTGGGCTGGAGCCGGGGCTGTGCAGGGCTTTTCCTGACAGGGGCTGAGCTGGGTTGCACTCAGGGTGGGCAGTGGTGGTGCTGGGGGTGAGGTAGGGAGGGCTATGGTCAATTTTGGGGTGGCTGCAGCCCTCCCCGTAGCCCCCTCCCAGTGCCGCCCCACCTGTAGCCCAGCTCAGCCCAGCCCCTGCCAGGAAGAGCCCTGAGCAGCCCTAGTCCCAGCCCACAGCAGCAGCTGCCCCACCCCACACAGATCTGGGGCACACGCCCCCCATGCCTCCCGGGGTGTGTGCAGCAGTGGGAGCTGCACCTCCCTTGTCCCCCGGACAAGCCACAGCTCCATCCCATGTTCTTCCCCTCTCCACCCCGGCTGGGCAGCCCCTGTCTCATTCCCTCCCGCACCACAATCTGAAGGGGCCTCAATCTGGCA
>NW_005842245.1:19978-35296 GCF_000455745.1 Alligator sinensis | reverse complement strand
ACGCCCCTTCTACCACAACAAATTTACCAGCCAAGACACTGCTCTTCAAGCTGCCAGGCTGCATATCAGAAGTCGGATTGGTATCGGCCAATATGCCTCCTTAAAAATTGGCTATTGGTATCAGCCCCAAAAATCTCTATTGGTGCATCCCTAACAGTTTCTATAAATAATACATGTTTCTCCTGTATTTAGACGGAAATGTCAATTATTTTGAAATATCTGCAAGCCTTTGGGTGGCTCTGGATATGGTTAAGCCTGGCTGCTTATTTAGGTCAAAACGCATTGGCCATAGGACAAAATCTGTGGCTTAGTACCTGGACAGCAGAAGTAGAACAAACGAATGACTTGACAGAATGGAAACAGTTACGAGACAATAAACTCGGCATCTATGGTCTTCTGGGACTAATACAAGGTAAGGTTAAGCATACATGTTCATTATATTTTCTCTGTATTTTCAAAGTCTAGTTGCCTGAATATTTTTATAGCTTAGTAAGCCTACAGTCAGTATTGCAATTGGTAAGATAATGACAGACAACACTGGTCATATTTTATAATGGGGAGTGCACATTAGACTAAAGGCTTCTCATGCAAATTAAATGAAGGATTGAAAAGGCAAAGTGGAAGGAAAAATATACTAACTACTACCAATATGACTATTCTTGGAACTAAGCACTGTTGTAGCAAGGAATTGTTATTTTATTGGTGGTACGGACTGTCCGTTTTCCATGAATGGTGATATCACATCTAGGGTTAATATGAAAGCTACATATATGTGAACAGAAGAATAGACTTTCCTTTGAAGTTGAATTAGTAAGATTAACACAATCGGAATAGATGCTTGGATGAAAACAAGCATTATAGTGAACGTGCCAGCCTGAAGTTTGATCTTCTGGCAAGGAGACCAGAACTTACTGATGAACAAAAAAAACCTGAGACTCTTTTTATTTATTCTCAAGGTCTCCTAGTATGCTATGGTGCATACGTGATTACCCGGGGATCTCTTTCTGCCTCTCGAGTATTGCATCATCAGATGTTAGACAGTGTACTGCATTTCTGCCTCTCGAGTATTGCATCATCAGATGCAAGACAGTGTACTGCCCCTTCCACTCCAGTACTTTGAAACTAATCCAGTAGGTCAAATCATCAACAGATTCACAAAGGTAAACAAAAGAAACAAATTAAAGATGTTTCCCATTTTTGAAAGCATAATAGAGAACGGTACCTTTAACTCCACATAAGGATTTTTAAAATAGAGTAATTAGAATCAATACCAGATGCTAAACTACTGTTCCATGTTGAAAGAAGTCTGAAAAAATTATATAGAATATGTTTCTGTAAGGCAGAGGCTCTTAAAATTTTGCTGCTAGCTGTGATCATTAGTTATTCAAAGCATATGCAGCTCTCTTAAAACCTGGAGTTTAAATTTAAAATCTTGTTGATAACCTGATTTTTAAACAATTAGAATTCTGTAGACCATAATACTTTTTTTTTTTTTTTTTTTTTTTTTATATAAAAGATGACAGACAACTATACCAAAAGGACACCAGGGTGATACACTCAAGTTCTCGAAAGTTAGAGTGGGATGTATTTGGTAGCCATGTTTTATTTGGTAGCCATATCTTTGGATTCCGATTTTTGGCTAAATCGGAATCCAAAGATATGCAAAAAGAAATGCAAACTCTTGGTTCAGATATGTTACCATTTATTAAACCAACTGTGAAATTGCAAAAAGTTAAATCTTTTTCTGCAAGCTTTCAGTCTCACATGCCCCTCATCAGGCTCAGGGAAAGTTAAAGATGGTAAAAAAGTCCCCATATGTAGGAAATAAACTTCATTTTGCACAAAGGAAGCTAAAGCTGCAAATCTGTCCCTCTGGGTCCATGAGAGTGTCTTTGTGAGGTGCTCTTTGTTTTGCAGATCAAGCAGGATTCCTTCCCTGTTGGTGTCGGGTGACAAGCAGGGAGGTGTAGACATTTTTGCAAAAGAGTTAGACTGTTTTTCTTAATGAACCAATACCTCATCCAGTGAGTACTCCTTGGCTGGAGAACGACACCCTGGCAGAAATGTGGCCTTGCAGAGATATTAGGCAGTCACCAGCAGTTCTTATCTGTTGCTCTTTGGCAGAAGCTACAACCATTGAGGCACTGTGTGTCTGGACTCAGTCTGGCCTTTGGATTTGGTCTAAGTGGTCTAAAGGGGGGATGGTTGGTCTTGGGCAGGCTCCACTCCTCCATACTCTTGCCTAGCTATATGCATAGAAGTTCTTGGTGACTAGACCCCTTACACATATGCCAGGATCCAAAAGATTGATGGTTGCCTACTACGTATAACAAGAATGCTCCCCATTCCTGAATACAGACAGTGACTATAGTACAGATTTTTACTATTTGATTTTAAAAAGTGAAGTATAATAGCCTATTGTGTGTGCTAGACCTAAAGAGAATACATTATACCTGAAAACAAACAGAATTACCAACTATTTAGATTTGGCAGCTTCTTTCTGAGTGATAACATGAATAAGCAGCTAAGACTTGAATCTGCTTTCTTGTAATGCAGGTTCTGTTTGTAGCTTGTGTAACCCCTCAATGGGTTATAAAGCCTTTATTAGTAGTAAGGATTGTTCAAAGGTGTGGAAAAGCAGAGGCCCTGAATCTCATTCGGCCATAGACTATACAGGCAGGCAGTATCGGCAAGAGTAGCTGGGGGAGCAGCCAGACAAGCCCCAGTTTGAGCTGGCAGCCCTGGGAGAAGCCGTGGCTCATCTGGCTGCTCCCCTGGCTGAGGCAGGAAGTGCTGGCAGTCTTGGGAGAAGCTGTGGGGGCTGAGGGGAATGATCAGGGAGCTGATGAATCAAACTGGGAACTGCGGGGCATCTCCTGTTCGTTCCCCCAGCCCCTGGTCATTCTCCCCAGCTACCAGTTCAATCCCCTAGCCCTCATGGCTTCTCCTGGGGCTGCCAGTACTGCCTGCCTTGCCCTGGCGGCGGGACAGCCAGATGAGCTGCAGCTTCTCCCAGGGCTGCTGGCTCAAGCAGGGCTCATCTAGCTGCTCCCCCAGCTGCTCCTGCCAGCACTGCAATGACTGCCTGTACAGTCTATGGCCGAATCTCCAAATCGATTTGGAGGCTTCCAATTCGATTCAGAGAGATTAATGGGTCTCCCGATTTGATTTGGATTCTGAGTTTCGGCTGCCGAATCTCCTCCAAATCAAAATTGGCTACTGAAGCTTTGCACAGCCCTAGTAAATAGTGCTTTAGAGAGAGGTAGTAAGCTGTTTTAGTCTGATGTCAGGTATAAGACAGCAAAGTGGCATCTTAGAGACTAACTCATTCAAAAATGCATAAGCTTTCAAAGCTAGCAGCTTTCACAGAATACATTGAAGTATCTTTGCCTTTGTTTCAAATGTTTCAGTTTGTTGTGACAGAGTATACCCAGCAACAAATGGGACAGTTAGGCATCTGGCAGGAAGCTGCTAGCAAACTCTACTGAGCAAAATTCATAAGAGTGTATTAAGATATTTTAGTTGTTTAATTTCCTTTGCCAAGGACACTTCCTAGAGAAAGATCTGTAACCAGTTTTGGTGAGGAGATACTAAAATTATTGTGTGTGTGTGTAACATCACAGGACATGTTTATGGTGGATGTGCGCTTTCATTACTATTTACGGACCTGGTTAAACTGTACACTAGATGTTCTTGGGACCATCCTAGTCATCACATCTGCTTCACCACTCTTCATATTGATAGTTATACCCCTTGGATACTTATACTTTACTATCCAAGTAAGTAGATTAATTTATTAACAAGAAATAACGTTGTGTTCCATATTGTTTAGGAATGGGGGTTGTCTATGCTTAACATTAAAAAAATAATAATAATAACCCAGGGGTGGGTGTGTAAATTATGCTTAAAAAAATACCCAGACCTCCTCTTTTCAATGGGTTAATCTGCACATGAGCTTTATTGCAGAGTTCACTAATTAGCTTAGTAGTAAAGCGTCACTGTCTACATGTGCACTGGTATTAGGGCACAGTAAACTAATTAACCCTGCCATAAAATAGTACTGTCAGGGGCAGTACTATCTTACAGTGGAATAATTAACTGTGCTGAAACGCACATTTAGACAGTGACTAGGCAGGGGCCAGACTCCTGGCTGCCAACTAGCCACACAGCTCTGTAGGTTCTGCACCCTCGTGCCCCAGCTGACCCCTCCACTGTCCAACGCCACCACCTAGAGGCCAGGACCCCACCATAACCCCTGCCAGCCCAGATCTGCTCTGCCACAACTCAAATTGCTGCTGTCCCAAGCACATGTGTAGATGCTGCACCTGGGAACAATTGACTGGCTCAAACAGCTCTGGAGTTTGTTTTGCCTTCATTTCATGTGTAGATGCACCCAGTGACCCTTTTTGTTGCTGAATAATCAAGTGTTTCAGAGGGAAGAAGATAATTAATATGTAATACCTTGCAAACACAAGTGGTATTCTGTCATGCCAAAAAAAATGAACAACTTTTAAACTAGTACTAAAATGTATATTAGGCTTCACACCAGTATCCAAAGCTTCTGCCTATGTTGATCTGAACCTATGTTGAATTTTCTTACTGTACAATACTTCTTTGTCGGTTCCTTCTTTCCCTATTCCAGCTTTTATTTGCTTATAAGATATTAGATTATTGTAGATCCTCTCATTATGGACATGCAGATTGAAAGGGGAATACGGTTTTTATCTCGTGTGAGTTATTGACAGAGTGATACGTTACCATAGGCATAGATTAGCTTTCACTTGTACAGGGTAAGAGCAGAACAGCTACTACAATGGCACTTTCTGCAGGAGAGCTGGGGTAAAATAAAGCCCTTCCCCTTTTTACCTTGCAGTCCATAACTTAAGGTAAGTTGTTAAAGAAAGAATGAGTCATGGAACATAGGTAAACAAGAACAATCATGGAAAAAACTTAAGCAGGGTGTGTGCTGCTTTGAAACAACATGGGTAGAAATTCACAGCAAGAGCCTTGAATTACTACAGGTGATAGTCATGAATATCAGTTAGAGTATGGAAGAATAGAAATCTAAAAAACTACCACAAAATGAACCAGTAATTTAATGTTTAAGAAAATCTATCCTTTCATCAGCTGTTTCCCTTGCTCTACTCCAGGGTCAGTTGATGCTACATACTTTCACCATTTATTTTATGATAATTGACATACAATCCAGAGCAGGAAAACATTAGCAGCAATATGGTTGAGGGGCACAAAATGATTGGCTATAGTCTAAGTCAAGGAATTTAGAACTGACATGATATTAATGTAAAATTAAACTTGAGACTATGTGAACAAAATACAGGAAATAACAATTCAGCAGCTTTCCCAGCAAAAAAAGTTGTCTGTCTCTGTGCATTTTAAAACATGAATGATTAGAAATTATATTATTTGTATCATTAGCCCTCCCAGAAATGTGCATACACTCTTATGTTGCAACAGGCGTGTTCTTAACTCAGGGCAACTAACTTATATGAATAAAAATACCAGTAAGAGTAAATTTAGATATCAGTTTGGGTTTTCAGTTCAAATTCATGCCTAAAGGGAAGCTTGTGATTAAACTTGAGCTGTTAACCTGAACTAGTACTAGGTTATTTTTTTGCTGCTATTTTAACCTGAGCTAGTTAGATTAGACTAAGTTGAAAATAGACCTTTTCCACCTCTTTACCTCCTCCCCAGTGTAGATGTATCCTAAGACAGACATTGTTCTCCTCTGAATTAAAACTGTTGGCTATCACTTGTTTATAAATATTAATTTATATAATTTTCAGCTCTGTCTTATTCCTGATGTTTGAAGACTGTGTGAAAGAAGTTTGAAGTTGTTTTTTTTCTGTTTGTTCTGTCAGAGATACTACATAGCTAGTTCACGACAAATCCGTCGGTTAGCTGGAGCATCTCACGCCCCTGTTATCTCCCACTTCAGTGAAACTCTCTTGGGGGCACCTACAATCCGAGCATTTGGACATGAGGAAAGATTTGTTAGACAGAACAAAGATGTGGTAAATGAGAACGTGGTTTACTTCTACAACAATGTCATCTCAAATAGGTACTGTATAAACAATCTGAAACTTATTGCACATCTTGAGCCAAAAACCTGCCCAGGCTGGAATCAATAGCCACGTAAAATTTAAATTCAAATGGAAGTAGAATCATTGTGAAAGAAGAAAAAACTTAGTAAGTTTAAGTACTATACTTATCCAGCATTCTTGATTGCCGATTTCAGAATTTGCATCAAGACATTAAGTTACATCCTACACAATGTGCCATGATTAAATTACTTTATGGAAATAATTGTGTATCATCTAGGACAAGAATATTTCACAACAGTAAAGCCTATTAATAGCTATTGGATTTTAAGAGCATTTTAAGTTGTGACTAATTTTTCTTTATGTGATTTTATAAAAGGGTGTTTAGAAAATGTATATTTCATAAGTACTGCACTTAAAAGTTATTCCATGCGAAGAGATCATTTGTTAAAGCTGAATTTTAGACAAGGCTGTGTAGTGTTGCTTGAATGCATCAGCTGCATTTGGTTAGAACAGGTAGGTGTTCTCCAAATTACTGAGAGCAAGAGTCAGATAAGTTGATGATGAGTGTTGGAAGATCCTGTATCCACTGATTTCCAGATGATAATGAGAAATGCATTCCAGGTTAAAAAAAAAAAAAAAAAAATTATAAACCGAGTAAAGTAGGTTTTTTGTATGTTACTCTGAGAACATTAAGAGTGAAATCCTGGCCCTGTGGGGAAGTTATTGGGAATTTTATTCCACCTCCAACAAACTGTCATGTACAGATCCAAGAGGGAATGCTTAATTCTGAAGGAGTAAAAGAGGCCTAAAGTTAGTAGACTATAAATCAGGGCTATAATGGGAAATCAGCTCCCATCTTTTTCACATCAATAGGGAGTTGTGTAACTTAGAGAAAGGAGCCCTAGACTGGAATTCAGGAGAACTAGGGCAGTTCCAGGTCAGTTCCTTTCTGTGCCTCAGTTTTCCTGTCCGTAAAATGGGAAGGATGGTACTACCTACTTTGGAAAGCACATCAAGATCTACTTTTGAAAAATGGAAAAAAAAAGTGAAGTAATTGTTTCATCATTATCATTCCAGATTAAAAACATTTAGCAAGTAATTCATCATTTTAATTGTTTTTCTGGCTACAATTACTGCAGGTGGTTGGCTGTCAGGCTTGAATTTCTAGGAAACTTGATGGTTTTCTTTGCTGCATTGTTTGCAGTGATGGCTGGAAGTACAGTGAGCTCCTCTGTAGTGGGTCTGTCAATATCTTATGCACTTAACGTAAGTAATAATACAGTTTTATCCTAATTCCCTATTACAACTGTTTTACTTTAAATCTCACTGATGTGACAGAGCCAATCTTATTCTTACTATTATATGCTTTCCTTTGAATTCCTGTTAATTCTTCAAATGCAGGGAGTACTCATAATTCATATTTTATAAGGTTTAATATTAATGGTTATTGTTTAAATATAGTATTTAAAAACCAGTGTTGCTATACAGTTTATTTTTAGCATTTTATCGGATTGGGAAAGGATAGTCTAGTCAGTCTCATATCTAGATAAATATTCACTTACTGGCACACTTACATAATGCTGCAGCATTTAGGATGCAGACACTTGAAAGGGGAAATGTTAGTTTAAAAGCATTATGTTTTAATATTAAACTATTTAATAAAGATGGTTTTCTTAAACCTAGGTTTCTGAAAAGTAATACAACTTAGGCCATATTTGATCTAGATTTAATGAGATGGACTAAGTCTGAATTGATTAATGACTAGAGACAATAAAAACTTAATTAAAGAGACTTTTAAAAATGCAAGATGTGTATATAATAGACCTAAACTAATATAATCACTTCATGGTTTGGTCCTACTTCCTACCTGTTAGTTGTAGCATCACGGTGTCCAGGTACCCTTGTTACTGACCAAGACATAATTGTGTCAGGTGCTGTACAAATAAAACAAAATAATGTTCCCTTCCCTCAATTGCTGACAAAAGCCCACAAACTTAGGGAAAGAAGAAGAATACACACACAAGTCAAACTGATATAGAAGTATTTTGTTTCACCTTTAAATAGGCACAGTTTCAAGACAGAGACTGCAGGAAAGCTAATTCACTCACTGTTAGTTTTGTTAAGTTTAATTTTTACTTCTTACAAGTAGGGTGTTCTTACTTAGGTCTTGCTCTCCCACTCAGGGTCATAGTGGTCATAAGATTTGGTATCAGGAAGGAATCCTTCCCTTACATCAGACTGACCTGAATTATGATGGGTTTTCCTTTCCCCCATACCATGGGGCGCAATCCTTTCCCAGGATCTATTGAACACAAATTAACCAATTACTTCTCCAGTTTTGCAGTGCCAGGACATTGATAATGTTCTCATATCCCTTGCTTTTACCTGTGGCACATCATGGGGTGCAGACATAAGTATCAATTAAACCATTCTAAGAATGTCACGGATTGGGAAGCAATTCACAATTGTCCCTGGACAGAGGTGTCTATATGTATACTGATAAGGGTCTAAAATAGATACAACCATCACCTTTTAGAGATTGCATTGCCACCAAAACACCAGCCGGGGGCAGTAGAGTACCTAGACCATCATGTCATTCATGTGTCAGTGCCTGGAGTTTCCCCCGGATTCCCCTAGAGGGGGAGGAAGACCTGGATTGGCTGAATGCCCAGAAAGAGGAAGATGTCATTGCTTGCAGTTGCAGTTTTCTGTTCCCTCTTCTCAAAAACATTAAGTTAAAAAACTGGTTAGGTTTAATAAAGAACATTGTTACACTTTACTAAAATCCATGTGGCTGACTGGGCGTATACAGGTGTGAGTGTGGGCAGGGAGTTGGGGGACAGGAATAGCCTGGACAGGAAATGGACCCTGGTTCATTTGGAGTGAAAATGTAGCTGAGGCATTGCCAGGGTGCTGGGTGGGAGCAGCTGTTTGACCCTCTGTTTGTGGTACACTGGAGACTGGTTGTGATAGGGGCTTCCCAAGAGCTCCACCTTTTTTTGTTTTTGTAAGATGTGCTTTAGAAAGCATTTTGAAAATTTCACTTCCTTGTACAGACCCTGTGCTGCCAATCCCAGGCTCATTCAGGGGGCACCTGTGGAGCTCAAATTCTGTAGCAGGGAGGTAAAATTGACCAAATAGCTTCCAGGGCAGGGGCTCAAGAAGCCAGGGGGGTGTTGATAGGTCCTGAAACACCTTGCCTCATGGACACTACAAGCAAGGTGTCCAGCCCCGCCTGCCCAAATCTGAAAAGCCCTCTACTCCCACTGCCCCTTGTCCCAAATGAGCCCAAGACCAACAGCACAGGGTCCTGCAGGGAAAAGAAACTGACAAAATGCTTTCCAGTTCAAGTTTTGCAAAAAGGAAAAAAAAATTCTAGGGGGTTTCCAGAGCACCACAAGCAGGGAGTCGCACATCCCCCCAGCAACTCCTTCACTCTTACCCCGCCTCCCCAGATGACCCTGGGACCCAGCAGCTGCAAGGTCCATAACAGGAAGAGGACATGGACAAAATAGCTTTCAGGGCAGGTGTTGAAAAGCCACAGAGTTCTTGGGGCAGTCCCTGGAACCATTAGCAGGACTTCACACAAGCACTTGGCTACCCACTCCCTGCCTAGGAGCCCTAGCAAGGAAGTGAAACTCCCACAAAACTGTCCACTTCTCCACCCCTGTGGCCTTGGCAACCAGTGGAGTCCTGGCTGTATTCTAGAGCAGACCCTTGAATGCATGCATTTTGTAGGGCCAGTGGGGAGGCATGGCATGGTGGTCAGGAGCAGTGCCATTTGGGATGCCTGGAGGACTGACCAGCCACTAGACACAGAATGCTATCATCATCTAACATTGAGCTTTTTCCCAGAGAACCAGATATAAATAGTGCTAGATTTCCTGGTGTGCTTCTGAAATGTTCCAGGAAGTTTAAATAACATGTTTAGAGTCTAGGGGTGCCGGTGAACGTACCAGGAGGCTGCTGTGACACACTGTAATAACAGCACATTGGAACAGACTTGATTAATTGAGTCTGCTGGAACGTGCTATTTAGCATGCTCCAGCCAGCCTCTGTGCCCCTTATATCAGCATCCTCACGCTTCAGAATGGAAGCAGGGTCACTTTAACTAAAGATCATTGAACAAGCTTTAATTAAAGGGGCCCCCATCACTATTTTGAAGTGCAGGAATGCTAACACATGAGATGCTGTGGTGTTTTAATTAGAGCAGCTCCCCTTCCCCCCCAGCTCCCTTGGAGCACATCTAAAAACACCCTTCAGTTTTAAAGTATATTTAGAACCTTTAAGTGTTGTCTGTCCACACCCCATAGTTTTAGATAGTGTTTTAGATATTACTCCTTGTGATTGTGGTTAAGGGTTTGAAGTGACAATGTTGGGGATTCCTTTGGTTAATAGTTACCTGTCAACACCCTATGATGTTCCACCCCTATGTTCCTAGGGGACTCAATGTCTAGGACCAACTTCAATAGCTTATTTGTGCTGCATAGAAAAGCATGTCATTTTACAGCCACCATGTGGCAACCTTGAGGCTCAAACAAAATTAGTGTCTACTATAAACAGACTGGGCTCAATAGCACTAGTACCAGCAAAAAAAACATTAAAAAAAAAAATTCTTCACACTTGATGATAGAAGTGTTTTGGCAGGCATTGTGGTGCATTGCAGCTGCTTTGTTCTCCTTTCCTTAGAATCTTTGGCTACAAAACTTGCATAATTTATCCAGATAGGACTGCCCCAGTACACAGGGTATACTGTGTACATACAGCCCAGGGGTGCCTGAAGCCATACATTCGACTTCTGCAGTAGACCAAAGAAAGGGAACATTAATTGAGAAAAGGATTAGTCAGGGCATGCTGTGCCGTATACTAATCCTGAGCTAGTTTTTCAGCATTTTGTAACAGTTAGCAGCTGACAACTTGGAGTAGTCATCAGGCTGTTCTACTGCATGTTCTAGATTGAAGTACTCAGAGAAACACCATGGATTAACGTAGTAAAAGTGGAAGCTTAAAGCCAGCTTTGTATACCAGCCCTTGATTTGTGCTTTGTATCATCCAGGACTACCTAAGCTTCTGACGTGTATCTTGATGCTCCCTGTGATAAAGTTCTTGCATTCCTAAATTTCTAGGTCTACTATATTTCATTTTAACAAAGCCAAGAATCTTTAACATTCTGTAGTATAATTTTTTATTTACATCGGTCCCTAGATAACTCAAAGTCTGAATTTTTGGGTTCGTAAAGCATGTGAAATTGAAACCAACGGAGTTTCCATTGAAAGAATTTGTGAATATGCAAAAATGAACAAAGAGGTGAGCATTTTAAACAGAGAAATTGAAGTTTAATAGTGAACTGAACAGAAGTCAATTACTCTTCTCTATTTATGATTGTTCACCTTGTCTTTGAACAGTGTCTTGTTTCATTTAAAGTATTTGGCACTGGCTATACAAAGTTGCAGGTAAAAAGGTCCAGACTACATCTTATTGACAATAGTGGGTGCATAAAAAGTAACCTATTTATAGCCATTCCTTTATTTTTCTGATCAGCCTCCTGTTTCCTCTGTATATTGCCCCTACTTCAACTTTACAGAATTTGTTTTACCCCAGTAGCATAAGGGAAAAAAATAGTTGAGGCTAAAGATGTCAGAGTCTGCTTCAAATCTCAGGCCTATGAATTGGCAAGATACTACAATGTAGCACTCAAGCAGTTAACCTTGCTCTCCAAGTGAGCACATACAATCTCTGAATTCAAGGACCCAGTTCCTGAGAAAAATTAATCTGCATATACTAATGCATTTTTAATGGACAATCCAAATAACCACCTGGGTGACTCATTTCTCAATTCATTAGACTGCAACTGAATCATAGCATGACTGTTTGTATTGTTAACATTTTAACCCGTTTGCATAAATTTTTGAAGTGGCTTGTAAAAATGTAAATATTGCCCACTGAAATATTGTAAATATTGCCCACTGAAATATTGATTTTAATTTCAGGCCCCCTGGTTAACTTCTAAAAGGCCACCTGTGGGATGGCCCAGTAAAGGAATAATAGAGTTCATTAATTATCAAGCCCGGTACAGAACAGATCTTGGTTTAGCACTGCAGGAGATCTCCTTTCAAACACGGAGTCAAGAGAAGGTACTGTAAATGGTATAAAATAATACAAAATAGATGGATTTTCCCGTTAACTTTCTGCATTCAGTAGACTGTAGAATCCTAGTCTTCTGGCAGCAAGCTCTTCCAATTTAACATGACAGCAGGTATGTACATTTTCCTGCATGGGGGAAATGTATTAACTGGTAATGACTTCAAAGGAAAAGACAATGGAAAGAAAAAATAAAAAAAAACAAATTTTCATGGAAGAGCTTTGAAATGACCAGGAAAAAAAGATATTATTGTTAATTTTCTCTCTAAAACATTAAAGGGGGGGGAAGAGACATCCATAAGCTAACATTATGTATATTGTATTTTTAATTAAGTGAAAAAGCATATTGGAAATTAGTTGTAATGTAAAGCTCTGTAAAGGTTTTCACTCTGGAATGATTCAAGGAGTCATAGTTAGAATGATTCGTATTTGGCACAAACATAGCTCATCATTTTATAAATGCTTGTACAGTCCATAAGAAAGGGTAGGTTTTAATTTACATTTAATTAATATTGGTATTACTTACAAGGAGCCAAAGGGTCAGCTAACTTAGAAACACTGGACTAAAAAGGTTCTCCTGCTGATGTAGGCACCCCTTGTGAATTTATCAGACTACCAGGAGGGCACTTCCAGAACTCAGTTGCCTAAGAACTATTTAAGCATGGCCAGCTAATACCCATTTGTTTTTACGTGAGATTTTACGCAGTAATATCAGCTGAAAATCTAGACTGTGATTTTTTTTTTTAATAAAGCAGCGTTTAAGGTCAAGATGTACTGTAGTTCAAATACAAATGTACTTGATAAGAGCTGGCACAATGCTGTGACACATTGAATGCCTCACATTAAACTAATGCAGCCAATCATGTCTTTAATTGGATCTTGATATCTTTTTGTTCTCCCTTTTAGAAGCAGGGAGGGAAATATTTCCTTGTCAGTTTTGTCTGTGTCTTACATGTGGTAAATGACTTCTTAGTTTTAAGTTACATTAGCATGAAGCAAATGGAACCTTGCATTTTCTTGTTTGAAAACCTCAGCAGTTATATTAGTACAGGTCCAGCAACAATATGAGCAAAGTCTTGGGCCAATGGAACTACTTGCATGAGTAAGAATTTATTAAAGTAAGAAAAGAGGATCACAATCTGGCCCTAGATTACAGTGCTGCTGCTTTTCTGGTAGATGAAACCTTTGAACTTTTGAATTAGATGACAAAATACTTTTAAAGAGACACTTCCTTCCACAAAATAAAATAGGTAGTCAGGAACCTGACAACACTTTCTAAGCACATTATTACTTGTCATTATTTCAACAAGATTGAATTTTGGACCTCTTGATTGGGATAGGGTGGGGGAAAGTCATTTTTGCTTTTTAAAACTTGGGTTTTCTATACAATGGCTGCTGACAGATGTGGAACCCCTCCCCCCACAAAGAACACAAAAAGCACATGCTTTACTGGAGGAAGCAGTGTGTTAGTTCCACCCGACTCTGCACCATCTGTATCGATTGCACAAAGCAGCAGAGCTTTTTTGGTGCTTTTAGCTAAAGCTGATTCAATCACCAAAAATGCCCCACTGTAGCACCCAATGTATACAGACATTGGGCGAGCTGGGTCAAACTAATGTGATGCCTCTTCTGGGCATGCACTTGGTGCAGGGGCATGCCAAATTTAAAGTAAAGCACCATTTATTTTTTGGTTTTTTTGGTGGGTGAGGGGTTACATCTATAAGCAGTCAATGTTTAACATCAATAAAGAAAATTGAAATAACTTATTTACTAAAGTATCCATTGACTTATTAGCATCTTACCTGAGGTAGTGGAAATGACAATTTTTTTTTTAATGTTGTTCCAGGTTGGAATTGTTGGAAGAACAGGAGCTGGTAAATCAACACTCACAAATTGCTTATTTAGAATTCTAGAGAGAGCTGGGGGCAAAATAATTATAGATGGAATTGACATATCAACTATTGGACTCCATGATCTGCGCAGCAATCTGAACATTATTCCACAGGTAAAAGCCAATTTAAAGTGAACCATGCTTTTCCCATCTATAAAAAGTTCTAAATATGAAAGGCTGAAACTGTCAGCATGTTTTTATGGCTTTGAACTTCAGCTCTCTCACTGGATCAGAGGCACAGTGTTGGGTGCACATGGTAATCTAGACATTATTCTTCAGAGCTGGTTGTATAACAACGTCTAGAAAAATAAATCAAATCCATATCGTCATTTGTATTCAAAGAATCTTGAAGTGAATGAGATTAATAGAATTTATGCTACCTTGGAAAAAAAAGTGTGTATAATGGAGTTTAATGGCCTTAGCTGGAATAACTTGGCTTCTCCAGCACCTGCTGGTATGTATAATCACATGCGATGTTTTCCCATATCTCTCAGCTAACTTCAAAAACACTAAAATTATTATGTGGAATTAAGGATTCTATTGAGGATTTAAAATATGTAAACCAATGAATAGAGTACATGGAGTCAATATGTGTATCTATATTCATTTTTTCTGATGTGGTCTTTCAGTTATTTAAGGCATATTGTACATTCCTTTACTGATGTGAATTAAATGCAACTAAGCCCTTTTTAATATAACTTCATTAGGTTGAAAGTCATACAGATATACTGATTGAATTAAAACTCTTGATATTAATAGCCAGTACACAAGTTGTTAACTACATATGAGTTTTGAAATTGACAGCCTCTTCCGTAAGTAAATTTCTAAACTAACATTAGGATTGGTTACACTGACTATTATGAGGTTACCCAACACCTCCCATTATGAAACCTGGTTCTCAGTTTCCCTTTACTTTTCTACACTTGAATACTTTGAGACTGAAATCTACCATGCTGGATATCTGCCTTAGAAGGAAATTAAGAAAAATCACAGCTAAGATGGTTCAGCCATTTCTGAGAATGATGCGAGGAAAATGTGTTTTCCCCATTTTAAATAATTCCTTGTGACATTTACTCCAAAGTGTGTATGCCCCTATAGTTTGGAACAAGCACTAATTTTAACAAGTACAGACTACATATCACAGGGCATGCCCCCTTCCTTGTGTTTGAAAATCTGTCAAATTTTGGCCAAACTAAACTTTCAGAATGAAGTTGGGGGGGGGGG
>NW_005842245.1:11781-19958 GCF_000455745.1 Alligator sinensis | reverse complement strand
CGCTTTGGCCACACACAGAAGGATCTTCTCTTTTAGTCACTAAATTGCCTAGAAATGTTGTTTTCTCCACTGACCATGCTCCAGTCCTAAACTAAGCAATATTTTCTCTGGGATTGGAGGTCTTGTTTCATAGATTTCATAGACATTAGGGCTGGAAGGGACCTCAAAAGATCATCGAGTCCAGCCCCCTGCCCCAGGAGGAGGAAGTCAGCTACAGTCAAAGGATCGCAGCAAGATAAGTGCCCAAACGTTTCTTAAAAGAGTCCAGAGTAGATGCCTGCACCATCTCTGGAGGGAGTCTATCCAAGCCTTGGGGGTTCGGACAGTAAAGAAGTCTTGCCGTATGTCCAGCCTGAAATGGTCTTGCAGGAGTTTGTGACCATTGGTCCCTGTCATCGCTTGGGGCACTCTGGTGAACAGGTCTTCCTCCAGATCCTGATGCACACACCTGATGTACTTATAGGCTGCCACCAGGTCACCCCTGAGCTCTAGCCCATGATGTATCTGGACACCTCTATTGAGGAAGTTGCCTGGTTCCTATGTAGAAAGAATAAATCAGCTGTGAAAGGAACAGAGTAAATCACAACAAAGAACATCTCAGAAAGTGGAAAAGGAAGACTTAGAATAGCAGGGTAGGAAGAGCTGAGAAAAGCAAACCTTGAATAATAGAGGCTAAGATTGGGTAGGCTTGAGATAGGATTGGAATAAAGAGGGCTGGAGTAGGGACAAAATAAGAAAGACAGAACAAAGTGTTAGTGTTGGAAAAAATGGAAAGTGTCAGTCCCTAGTGGACAGATAGCATAATGAAACCTAAGATCCCCAAGGTTCTCTCACCCTTCCTCCACTCTAAATTACCGTGAAACACGCTGGCAAATTGTCCCATCTGGTCCAGTGTTGGTCCACATAGAAGAGGACATCTACTATTCTTACCATTTATATACACTATACTGAACTCTAATACTTCTCAACAATGAGAATTGATGTTCCAATACACGTGTAACTATTAATGCACAGGATGGAATTTGTTTTTCCAATTGTTGTGGGGCAGGGATCACCCTAACAACTACAGTTGTTGCCTTCACCAGTCTCTTGGTCAAGGATAATTGTCTTATCTGTGGGTCTGAATATGGATGACGAGGCTGATCCATGATTGACAGGCTATTGCAACTTGGGTATGCGTTTCCATGCAGAGTGGGTGGCTCCCTCATTTGAGTACGACTCAACCTCACCTAGTTTCACCTTTTTACTTACAGATTTCCCCTTTAAAAAGTTTTGTTTCTATAGTGATCTTAACAGTCTTGCAGGCATTTGTTGAAAAGCACCAATTTATTTAGATGTGTGAGGGTGTTGTGAAAGTAACTTTTCTCATTTTTCAGGACCCTGTCTTGTTTTCCGGGACCCTGCAGTCAAACTTGGATCCACTTGGAAAGCACTCCGATCTTGAGCTCTGGGAGGCACTGGAGTTGGGCGACTTAAAGAATTTTGTCCAGTCTCTTCCGAAGAAGCTCCTTCATGAAGTTTCAGAGGGTGGTGAAAACCTCAGGTAGCATTACTTGATCTTATATCTAAAGGAAGGACTTCAGCTCTTTTAAATTGTTTGTTCTTCATTCTGCATGTTTTATTTCACATTCTAATATTTTCCCTGCCACAAAAATAGTCCCCCTATTCCCCCATTTTAAACAAGATTACTGTAGCAATTGAAATTATTCTGTGGTCACCTAGCTAAATGGAAACAGGTCAGCATTCTCTGGACTGAGTTAGAAAGGATACCAAACTTTGTATGATTTAGTGATACCTTCTGGTCTTCAAAACAGATAAGTCTCTGCTGAAGTATATCAGAGATCAGTTAATAGTTCAGGAAGGGAACCACAAAGAGAATAGCTGTACTTATAGGAGAAAGTAACAATGTAACAAGTCAGGAAGGGGGAAATGGGAGAAGGGAGGGAGTGTAGGGAGACTACGCTGTAATATACACTCTCTGTCTTCTACTGCTGGTTCAGTGTAGGAAAACAGCTATTTAGTTTGGCTTATATGCATTTTTAAATTCAAAGTTGTGTCAAGGTAATGTTTTGTAGAGCAAATTGTTTTGAGGAAAACTACACCATTGCACTGTGTTAAAATCTAGGAAGCTTGTATAATCTGTTAGGTTGTTTGGGAAGAATTTAACAACATGGTAGAAAGACATCTTTAAAAATATAGAACATAAGTGGAAAGTATATTGAATATCAACTTGGATTTTTAAGGTGTAGACTGGTTCAGATTGCAAGTGCCTTGTAGAAATTACAAAGACACAGTGTAGGTTCCTTAAAACCTCCTTAAAACAGCGCTGACACTCTGCTGCAAGTAACAGTCAATTACAAACTTGCCTCAGCATCTATACCAGGACATGAATACAGTAATAAGCATTGAAGTCAGGTTTACACTACAAAGTTGTGTCAGGATGGCTGTGTGTTAGGAGCAGAAGAAAAGGAAGTAAAAACAAAAATACCTCATATCCTTACTCAATATAACTATGTTAGCAAAATCCCACATATAGATGCCAGCATAACTTATCTCATTCAAGGATATGGTTTGACTATACTAGCAAAGCCTTTGGAAATGTGTAGACTAGTGCTAAGGTAAGAAAGTAGAAACTGGATTCACCTGAAGAATGGAACCAAACAGTCATCTTAAACAGACTGAGTGCATCTACACAAGCAATTAATGCGGTTGAATTTTCTGCACAGAAAATTCAGGCTTGTTAAAGCACTCCCTAATGCGTGTCTACATGCGCTTCCACTTTGGGAGCAAGTTGCGTCCAACAGGACCAGTCCAGTTCAGAGCAGCAGCCCAGCCAGTTGGGGCACTCTTACCTCTGGCACAAGTCTGCTCTGCTTGTGAAGCTCACTGCCATGTGGAGGGGGATCCCCTTCCTCCAGCACTCCCACAGCCATACAGTTGCTGAAGCCTCACCACCCTCCAAGCACCCTGCTGCTGTCAGAGCTTGAATGCTGCCATGCTGCATTTCTGCAAAGGGTATTTTTGTTCATGAGCTCAGGCCAGGGTGGGCCATGCACTCTGTAGCATCCCCTAGGGAGGGGAGTTGATCAAGCAGGAGATCACATCCCCTGGAGCAGCCCTGCAGTGGCGGTGGCAGTTAAGGCGAGACTACAGGGGAGCAGGGAGAAGGCAGCTCCCCGACACTCGCCCATGTTGAAAAGGATGTCTTTGTCAAGCAGGATTCGCCTGTGTGGGAGCACCTATAGCTCTGCACTCCATGCAGCTGGGAAGGAGCTTCCCCCAGAGCCGGGACAGCTCCCCCTGCCCCACTGGGGGCCCGCAGGGCTAAGCAGCCATTGTGGCCCCCTGCTTCCTCGGCTGATTGGGAACAATTTGTATTGGTGCTAGCAAACAATGCATTAGACTTTTCTAATGCACAGTAATTGCCATGCACATGTAGATGGTGACACTTTACTGCATATTATATTAGTCTAATGTGCAGTAAAGCATTTTGTGTAGAGGTACCCACTGAGAGCAGCTGGTTTGATTCAGTTTAATAATACGGGCTATTGTAGATTTCCCTCTTTGAAAGCTTCTGATAGAGGGATTATACAGCATTTTTTGGGAGTGGGGGACATACCAATACTTTTACAAAGCTATTGAAATAAGTCTTCCTCAAGTGTGTTTCTTCACAGTGTAGGGCAGAGGCAACTTGTCTGTCTTGCCCGCGCTTTGCTACGGAGGACAAAGATTCTGGTCTTAGATGAAGCAACAGCCTCTGTTGACCTGGAAACAGACCACCTCATACAGTCCACCATCCAAAAGGAGTTTGACAACTGTACAGTCCTAACTATAGCCCACAGGTTGCATACAATTGTGGATTCTGAAAGGCAAGTTTCAACACTGAGCTTTACAAAACCTGTAGTTGCTTCATTTAGACATTGGCAGAGTCAGTAGGCATAAAAACTGACCTGGCTTGATACCTTCACCACAGTTACTCCTTTGGTCATCAACAGATGTTTGGCAGTGCCATAAAATATGTATTAGTAATTAGTGCCATAAAATCTGAATTAATAATACTAGTAATAGTATACAAAGTAGTTAGAGGAATAGTAACACTGAGAGTATAGCAACATTAAGAAAACTAATAATAGTTTTATATCAATCTCCCCATCTCTGTTTTAATTACTGAAGGAATATCAGTTTCATGGTAGTTAGGTTTCAGAATAAGAAATCTGTTTAATTTGTCAAAATAAATGGTCTGCTCTGTTCAAACTCAAGACAGCCAAGTAAAATTCCTTTTTAGTACGGGAGTTCATAGCTTAACGAGTAGCTGAGTCATATACTGCAATGTTTCCTTGTAAAAGCTTTTACTTTTTACAAATTCCAGTTAATTACCATGCTTAGTAGCGCTAAGAAGTCTGGCTGGATGGCTGTTTCCACATTCATACACCCAATCACCTCTCTGTTTTTTTGCATTGTAGAGTGCTTGTTCTCAACTCTGGAAGAATTGTAGAATTTGATACTCCCCACAACTTATTACGTCAGAAAGGAGTGTTTTCTGAAATGGTCACAGAAGCTGGGATAACGTATGATACAGATGCCTAGTGAATACTCTCAAAAGACAAGGATGCGTGGGTTTTTTTCTTAACTCTACTTACCAAGAAAACACTCTGGGAGTGTGGGGTATACTCTATTCTCAATGTTATTAAATGATTGTGCAATATAGGGGTAGTGGGCACGCGTGACAATACAAACTCCTCAATGCTATAACTATAATTTATTGTATATTCAGCAGCTTTTTATTTATTTTTTTAAAGTACCACATTTTATTATGCATTTTTACTGAACCTAGATTATAATTATATGCTATGAAGATCCAAGCCTTAAATGTTGCTTTAGCAAGAGACCTGCAGGCTAAATAAATCCTTGCCTTTCACATTAGTTAATACATACCTTGCAGTCCTAAGTTTGATTGAATCTTTTAATACATTTGAAATTATTTAGAAAACAGCACTGATTTAACTTGCATACTTGATTACAGATCAATTTGTGAAAATGTATTTGAGAATTGTACTCTGTGCTTATTTTAATCTGCGTGGGGATACGGTTTCAGACCTTTGCGTGACATTTTTTATTTTGTAAAATTACTTCTGAACACCCAAATGTAATGGGCAAATGAACTGATAAAATATTCCTTCTGACAACTAATTTACAATAGGACTTGGAAAAGCTCATGGAATCCTGAAAAATGAAAATCCCTCTGGGGATATCCAGTTTATGTTTAAAACATGTTTATACAAGTCTATACTAGTAATGGTAGCAGGATGTCCAAGGAAATTACTAATGCTTATTCTTGTGTGTATAACATACATGATGTTATATGTTTTGTTTTGTTTTTGTTGCATTTCTTTGTGGTTAAATAGGGTGAGTGGGTAAAGTGAGGAGAAGAGAGGTTCCATATTAAAAAGTAGACAAGAAAAAATGCAGAATGGCATACTGTACTAGCTCAAACTTCCATGCTTCATTTTTTCTCCCAGAAGATAGTTAGCTCCTCTCATAGGAGTGACACATTTTTCATTCAGCAGTTAAAACAGGATTCCTTCTGAAGTAACATAACCCACCTACCTCACTGTGCCTGTAGGGGTACCTGCAAGCAGATAGAATTCTTCACTTGTTCAACACCAAAACTGTCTGGGCCAACCTGCATTCTTGAAAAGAAGTTAGGTAGCTCCCCTAGGAGCTACTGCTTTTATTGACTTACTTCTCAGCACCTAATTAAGGTCCCACCCCCTGCTTTATTACAGCAGGGGGTGACACCTGTGGAAGGTCAAGGAAGTGTTTATCTCCCGTCCCCTATTGGTAATCAAAGGGGTGTCTGCATCTAATCATAGCAGGCATACTAGGCAAGGCCAAGAAGATCAACCATCCCAGTCTTTGGAAATCCACCAGTCCAACAGCAGTTCTAGTCATGCCTAGCAAATTAGCAGCTTTACTAATGTATGAAGATGATTTTCTCTTTCAGTTTCTCTGTCCACCTAACACAAAAGAATAAGAGTGAAAAACTCTGCCATTCCCTCCTATTTTCTCTCTAACACACAGTATGCCAAAGTTGGTTGCCAAATAATAGTCCGATACAAACATGGAGGTCTTCTGTCTTTTTAAATAAATATTAATAAGTGAAGTTAGCACCAAACTATTAAATAGGGTAGGCCATGGTGAGGATTAATTGATTTTTAGCAGAGGTTAGTCAGCTTAATGCTGCAGGCTTCCCCTTGTCTTTACTAATGCAAATTGTTCTCACCTTTTAAAACAGTTCTCATTTCTAAGTAGCTTGGTCAGCTGGCTAAGATCCCAAAATGTAGTTTTTAGAAAGCTTAATCCTGTGCAACAACCTAGGGTTTTGTGTGTAGACAATTAAGCTGTTTGAATGTTGTTAAGTCCTAGACTTACTTTGGAGGTTGGCCAGCTTCACTGCTGGCATGAAGTGATCCAGCCTAGGACACCAACTTGGAATCTAGCCTTCTGACTTCTAGTAAGAATCCTACTTGTTTTCATCCATTCACTATTTACATGCTTGAGCCTAACAAAGAATGCAAGTGCTAAGGGCAGAAGGCTTTATGCTTTTCTTCCGTGGTATTTCAAATAAATAAAAAAGCTTGCATTTAAACACAGGCATTAATGACTGTCCTTTTATATGCTGCACACTTACATTTGCCAATTCAGAGAAATTTACTTAGAGGGCTGTTAACAGTAATTGTACCTGCAGAAGTTAGCCTCTGAAGAGGTAAGCTACCTACTTTTCTCTTAGGTGGGGAAACATTACCTTGGAAGTAGGAAGCTGATTTGCAAGAGTTTGCTCAGAAATAAGATGGACAATATTGCTTGAAAAAATGATAATGTATATTAGTTTGCCATTTGTAAGTCTGCATATTTTTCAAAGCTAAGAACCACTTGTATGGAAATGACAAGGTAGACCGTTTTCTGTATTGACCCTTTCTAAGAAAGTACAACTATTTTTGTACAACTACTTTTAAGGCTTACTGCCTTAAAAAAAATATCACGTGATTGTTAACATTCGTTTAAGAAAAATAAAAAAATTCTGAACACTTATGAAACTGGTTTCAGTCCTTTTGAATTGTCATTTGCAGTAAGGGAGATATCACTAACCAAGCCCTAGCAACAGGGTGCAAAGATTTGGTTTAGAGCTTGGGTGAAGAAGGCTAGGCATTCACAAAACGAACTAAATGTTTTCCATAGATAAGTCAATAACATTTTTTTAAATATAAGATTTCTACAGAAAATGAAGGAACTTTGTACCATTAGACTGATCCCCTTTATATGAGTCAATTCTAGGGTACATACAAGTGTTACATTTCCCCCATTGGACATAGTTCTGCTGGTTGAATGGCTCCGTGAACACGTTCACAGCACTTCAGTCATTTAAAGAAGAAAAAAAAGGCCAGTGCATTGGACAAGGTTGCAATGTTAATCAACTGGGGTTCAAGTGTTTTGATTGGATGCTTGCATGCAATCTCCATCACTTAGGGATGCTGGAGTGACCTGCAGCATACCAGTTTGCCCAGCTTCTGCCCATTCTCTCACCCAAAAGAGATGCTCTTTGACTCCAACTGCACTGTGCTGCTGCAGCCCAAGTGACAGCAAGTCCCTCCCCTGACAGTTTCGGGGCTGAAAAAGCACAATCCCTTTCCACAGCCCAGAGGCATCCTTGATCCCTTCTGCCAATCTCCCCAGCAGGGCTCATCCCTGCTGCTCACCCAGACACTCCCACCTGCCCAGACCAGACATGGCTTAGCCCCACTCCCGCCCAAACATAATCCAGCTCACTTCCATGGTCCCTGGAGATGCCTGCCTGCCTCCTCCTGCATAGGCATAGCCCTGCCCAGCCCACCCCTGCAGACACTTGCCCCCAGACCATCTGCCCCATGTTTCCTGCCCTCCCCTGCCTGCCCACAGATCCTAACTGAACCACTCTCTCATGTCTGCAGGGGCATGGGGTCTTAAATCCTGATGGAGAAGGATTTCCACGGGTTTTGAACAGGAGTGGGTGAGTGAGTGCCAGCAGCCCCCATCCCCAAATTGCAAGGATTCCACCCCTTGCTCCCTCCCCCCAAGACATGGCCTGGCCCACCCCCACTCACCTCCCACTTCCAGAGACCCCTGCTCTTCTGCCACCC
>NW_005842245.1:0-11749 GCF_000455745.1 Alligator sinensis | reverse complement strand
AGCACAAGGACATGGCCCAGCCTTCCCCCATTCCCAGACCCCCAATCTACCACCTTGTTTCCAGCCCCCTCTCCCAATCTTTCTTTCAGACTCTTGGGACCCCAGCCTGTGCTATGGGCTGTTGGCATCTGTATCCAGGCAGACACAAGCCTGCGAAGCACACTAGTATGTGTTCCAGGTCCCCCAGGGCTGGCTCCTTTGAATGTTGTAGGCTGGTTGCAGGTTAAGTCATTTGAAAAATCAACTGCTTAATTTGAACGTGTTTGTATGCAGCCACAGAAAAGGAGAGCTGGAAGGAACCTCAGGCTGTTTCCTAGTCCAACCCCCATCTCAAGGCAAGATCATAAATCATTGAAGCCACGTGTTTGTTTAACCTGCAAATGATTGGAAAAAGGCAAAGTTCACTGCTATTGGAAGTTCACTGCTCTGTTAGAACCACTGTGCCAGGTACCTGCTTTATCTGTCTTCCTTTATTTTGAACAGGAACAGATGCTGGGCTTGGTCAGACCACTCCCTGGCTGTTACCAACCACATGTAGAGGTTTTTCTAAGGCAGAAAAATAGTACTGAAGAGCAATGAGAAACACGTGTTTATGTTATAGGAATATGGTAACACAGTAGGCAATGAAACAGGTCATTTCATCCCTGTGCTTTAGCTGATGCACCTGTGGAATACTACACTTCTGCCTCAAAGGCATAAGCAATAGTATTCATGTATTTGCGAAAGAGTCCTGTATGGAAAAAGGCATAATGAAAAAGCCAGTAAAGCTTCAAAGTCTTTATAGATCTCTACCAAATGTCTCAGGTTCTCCTTGTTTGAGACATCAAGTAAATGGATTAATTAGAGTGCAGTAAGAGCCTTAACACATGTACAGACATTCTCCTAGGAGAGTTGCTGTTCTTCCAGCAGCCACAAGTGTGCAGATGTTCAGGACTTTTCCAGAGCAAAAATAGCTACTTGGGGCAAAAAATTATTTGGGATCAACCAGGATTATATCAGTCCTGGGAGTTTATCCTGGGCAAGCAAATGTCTGTACCACTTATCTTTTAAGAGAAGCCACAGCAATTCTCCAACATCCAAGATTGCTTTGCTCTCATGCTGGTCCTTTCTTCTCCACCCCAAGAGATAAAGTGTCACTTGGGCTTGGACTCTTGCTCCAGCCCCATAGGAAGCTGAACACACCCCATCACCATCCCACATTTTGCTACAGGGAGACAGTACAAGTCAGGTGACTGATGCTCCCAGCCACAGGAGTGCACTGGAGTCTTGCTGGTCTCCACTGTGCTCCAGGGCTGGGAACACTGATCAGCTGACTAGCGCTCTAAACCATGGGTCCACTACACAACTGGTTTGCTACCTGGTGGTGCAGGGGTAGTTTGGCGCATCCTACACTGGCAATAGGGAACAACTGGGATCTGATCCCTGATCCCACCGTCATACCCCTTCCCACATACATGTGGCATGGGAGATGCAATTGTTGGGACTGATGATCAGATTGACCTCACCCTTAACTGAATGCTTGCCAGTGGCGTTAGGTTCAACTTAGCTTCTCTTCTTTTAAACCTGCTTTAAAACAGAGGTGGAAGCCCCACAAAAATAGCAAGAGACTAGCCAGATGTAATTGCTTTTATTTAAAAACATACTAAAAGTCTGTTTATAAATGCAGTTGTTCAACATTACATCTTATTTTTCCCCAGATGCAGATGATGTACACATCAAGGGACCTGATCTTGTTGAAAGTAGTACTAAACACATCCACTTCTTGGACTGCAACCCATGAAACCTACCTCAATACTTTGTATTTGGCACAGCTGAAGTCAGATAAATTGAGATAAATTGTAGGATACTGTAAGAGGCAGCCAGGGTTCCCATTACTCCTAGGGAAACAGCAGTAGGGAAATCCCGATTGGAGAAGCAGCACTGCCCATTATGGGCTGGCTGCAAGGGCATAGGTAGCCAGGGGCTCATAGCTTACAACTGCTTATCACAGCTATCTGCACAGCAATCAGCTGACAGGGCAGAGCCACACTTAAACAGCAAGAGACCTTCAACAGAAACTAGTATAACAGCAGTAAGCGGTTCATTAGACTTAGGTAAGAGCAGATGTGCCAGTCTTCACATGACTGAAGAGGCCCCACCCTCCATGCAGCTTAAAAACTCAGATCTGGAGAGCAGAACTAAGTCTGGTATGCTACAGGAAAGAGCTCTGAGCAGGGAATTGCTGCTTGGGAGACACTAGCAGGGAGGTGAGACCCCTGCTGGAGGATGGCTGGCTGAAGGCATGTTTCTTTCTTCCCCCCAAGGGGGAGAGGTTTCCTTTAAAGGTGCCCTTTTCTTTCCTTAAGTTAATTTGCCCAGAGGGGGAAGGTTGTATGTCAAGTGGTTGCTCATTTAGATTGGTGGGACTAACAGAGAAGAGGTCACAGTGGTACCCAATGGGGCATGCGGGTGCTTTGGAGCCCTGCCAGAAACTGGGATGAAGATGTTGACAGGTGGTCAGGCCATAGCCCAAGGTGGACCAGAGCCAGGGGCCCAAAAAGCAAGAGGGTGAAAACTAGGGCCAGGGGCCTGAAGCCCAAGGGGAAAGAAACCAAAACTATTACACTAGGGCTAACACCCATAAACTGAAATCTGGTGAGGTGGCCTTAAGATAAAAGTGCCAGCTAGGGCAGTGGGATGGAAGCCAGGAAGGCCAGGGCCACAATAAAGGTGTAGAGGCTTGAGGTGGCCTGACACTGGCTTGTGGTCAAAGTGCCTCAGTAAGTGATGACTGGTAACATCTGAGAGGCATAGGCATGGCTGTAGGAGAAGTCAGAAGCCACAAAATTAGCACTTATGGCAATCAGTGTGCTAGAGCATGGACTGGCTAGGTGGACCCTACCTAGTGCCTCAGAGCAGGATGGGGGCTGACAGGGTTTGGGAGGAACCCAGTCTGGTGGTAGACAAAGGCTTGCTCTGGAAACCTGGGGGGTAGCCTCCCTCTCTCCCAGTAAAACACTACCAGCAAGACATGGCAAGTGAGAGAGCACGAAGGGAGGACACCCAGAGAGCTGGAGCAGGGCAGGAGTCGCAAGGCCACAAGGAAGTGTTACGGCCACCCCTGGGGCTCAGTCCTGCTACAGATACCTTTTTAAAGACAGAATTGTAACCCTTGTCATTTAACTGGAATATAGTCATGGCTGGCTGTACATGCGTGTGCATTTAAAAAAATGCAGAATGCAGTGTTCCACTTACCCTTTAAAAATTCACTGGTTTGTGCCAACACACAGTACCAAAATTAACTAAAGATGCAAAATAAATAACTCTAGTAAATTAATTAAAAACAGGCAAGATTTTAAAAAAATAGACTGACACACCCACAATGAGATATGCCCAATGCATATAAACCACTCTGTACAAGTCTCAGGCTAAGTATATTCAAGGATGACTTGTTTATATCCAGATTCACACAGAAAGGGAAGTCATTTCCTTTTTACAAGTTCCATCACTTGGAAACATATTTTAACAGTCGGTGCTTTGTGTATTCACAAGGAGTTTCATATGTTGCTATTCCTATGAAGCCTTCTCCTTGCTTCCCAAACTTGAAAAAAAGTTTAATTAGTTATGGTTTGGTTTTAATTTTATGCAAAAAGTGCATTGAAGGAAAACAAAACCTAAGTCTCTTACCCACTGCAGTTCTAATGAACTTTATGAATACTATCAACTGGCCACATGCCAAGGCTCCACTTCTTATAAAGGCTATAGTTAGTACATGGTCCCATACCCTGCAAATACACTCACATATGTAAAACCTGACCTAAAATAGATAGCTGCCTATTACTCTCACAAAAGAATTGTACTATATATTGGCATTTATCCACTGTTGTACAGAAAGGCCACCACCTTAAAAGTTAGAAAGTTTCAGGCATGCTTCACTTAATCTCCCAACAGTCTCTGCAGTTGTACAACCAGGTTTCATGAAATTCTCTCATCTTGTTACTTTGAGACTCATACTAACACAAACTATGAGGTTCCAGTCAAGTAGAGGAATTGTACTTTTTTTTTTTTTTTTTTAAAACATAAACTGAGTATGCAAGCTTTTTGTTTTTTCTTAATTTAAACCAGAAAACTACTAGCATTAGCCTTTAGAATCCTTTGGAACTTAAAAACCGAGGGGACTGGAGCATGGTAGAATTGCACTTATTCCAACAAAACTCTGTATTTTTTAAAGTTAAGTGCAAGCTTTTTAGTGAAGAGATAAGTCTCTAGGATGGAAAACAGGACAGCAAAACATTCAACATTACAGGCTCACTCTGAAAAAGAACAGTTTCAGATTTAACTAGAGCTTCCTTAGCTATTTATGATTCAGATGAAGCAGTGATACCGTGTTGTTTTTTGACTATAAATAAAAAATTCTTTTATACATATAAAAAGAAAATTCACTTGGCTTTTCAACATTACAATTTACCTCTCTAAAGCAAATACGGGAAGATAAGTCTCTTCTAAAAGCAGAGACCTCAAGAATCAAGTTAACTGTAAATACATTTCTACTCTTCGCACTGGAGGACTGCTGCCATTGTGTGTTCTCCAAGGTAGAAAAGAAGCTAAACTATAACAAGATTTCTTGGAAAAAAACACATAGCAGCAGCAGTCTTCCAATGCCTAAAGAAGGGTGTTTGTGCCCAAAAGCTTGCAAATAACATTTTTCCAACTATTGAGTTGGTCCAAAAATAGACATTACATCTACCCAAAGAACCTTGTCTGCCTATGTCCTTAGACAAACCGTTACAACCAACTACACTTTGCATCCACACTCGGTCAGCAGAAATGAATCCCACAGGGCAGATGCATGCACACCCCAAATTCTGAGTTACATGTTTTGGCTTCTCTTTACAGATCAGAGCTACCGCTCCACGTTCAAGTCATAGTAAGGCCCAGCATTCAAGAACCTACAAAGGAAGGCACCAGTATGCTAACTGGCATGTACAATCTGAGTTGAATTAACTTTATTTACTAAATCTATGGGGACTGAACTCAAGCCAGAAGGTTTCTGACAGTCCTCCATTCCTACTGTTAGAATGTTAAGGAAAAAACCAAAAGGCTTTATTCATCCTAGCCAAACACCTGCTTGATCGTACAATGCATGTAAGTGTATGCGATTTGAAAATAAGGGAAGTTGTGTGGGACTTATTTTGCTGTCTTTTTATGTAAAACAGTTAAAGGTTTTTGTCTGGTGAGCAATTCCTTAGTTCTAGGAGGAATGGAAAGTATGAAAGTGGATCCTATTACTACTTTTTCCAAAAGACAGATGCATTAGGGGCAATACAAAAGTCCCTTTAAGTTACAAAGCTAGATTGTGGCAATTGCTTAGATTTAGAAAATGCCCAGTACATGAGCAATGACATATATGACAAGGCCCAAAATTAGTCTGGGTTGCAAACAAACTGTCTAAGAGGGAACAAATCCTCAGTCTCCACAGTGCCACTGCTCTGTTATAAATAATAGCACAAGACTTACTTGACAGTATTCAAGCTGCAGAATGACACATAGGAAGGTGCTTAAAGTGCTCAGTTAACTAAGTAATAAATAAATTTAAAAGCTGAACATTACCAAAGCTATCTGCATTAACACTGTTACAACTTCATTTCACAGTAAATACAAACACCTGGGAATGTCCAGAGCATGATGCCAACATCATCTCTAGCCTGGGTTTCAATAGCTGAATTCCATTTTTAAGTAATCAAGTATTCAGGGTCTGCTAATAAAATTTAGCAAAAGAGGAAAAAAAAAGTGCATTTCCGGTGGTGGTGGTGGTGGTATGTCTACATCCAATCAGAGGATGACTTCATGTTCAGTAATTTAAAGTTGCTAATACCTTCAAAAAGAGAGCTATAGCCAGAACATTCAAAACAGTCCATTAATGCTTTTAACTGGGAAAAAAAAAATCAAGATGGATCTAACATGGCTAAGACTGGACTTCGTTGTTTGTTGGGTAAGCATGCACTTATGAATGAAGTGTTGTGGAGGAGTGAAGGATGGAATGTGATGATAGCAATGAAGTTCAGTTGAAGTTAGTTTTTTGTAAATGCTTATTAGGAATTTCTATAGCACTGACTTGGAGAGGCCAGGACCCTCCAACAATTCCTGCTTGGATAGCTACACCTATTACAACTGCCAAGTCAGGGTCCACAGAAGTGTTGGGCTCCTTTCCAAAAAAGTCTCGAATAACTTTGCGTATCCGGGGAATTCTAGTGGAGCCCCCTACTAATACAATTTCATCCACTTCTGTTTTGTGAAGATGTCCTTCCTTCAACACCTGCTCGATAGGCAGAAGAATCTTCTCAAAAAGGTCCTCATTCAGTGTCTCAAAGAGCTTCCTTGATATTTCTGTTTCAAAGAAAACTTTGACAGTGTTGCTGTGTGTTTGTGAAAAGTCATCGTTTAAAGATTTTTTCATACCGTCTTCCTCTTTTGAAGGCTTGTTTTCAAATACATTGCTCATTTCTCGCTCTCTCTCTACAAGTTCTTCTAGGTCCTTTCTTTCTGGCATGGAAAGATGCACACTAAGTAAAGCAGAATTGTGAAGAGTCAAATTTAACTTAACTGCTTCCACAGCTTGTCTGAGTCTATGTATTTCTTCCTTCTTGGAAGGCAGAGAACCATACATTCCATATATCTGTTCATATAAATACTGAAGTATCCGGTGATTAAAATCTTGACCTCCAAGCTTGTTGTTCCCTATGTTATGAAAAAACAGTATATCTATTAGAAAAGTCAAAACAAAGAATTAGGGGAGGGGGAGGAGGGGTGCAACATGGGACAATTAGTATTTAACAAGAGAACTCATGGAAAAAGGAAAAAAACACTACATTAGACCAATTCATTGTATGCTCTACCAACAGTAAATGCTATAGTCAGGAACTAGGGATATGACTGGTCAAACATTTTCATATAACTAATAACCAATAATGCCTTACTGGTTTTTGTTTAGCACAGGGTGGGGAGCAGTCCGTTGGGGGAAGGCAGGGGGAGAGAAGGAGCGCAATGCCCCTGAAGGCTGTGGCAGGAGGGAAGGAGTGGACTAGTACCTGATGCAGTGGGGAAGCAGAATGGGACGCATGAGGGGCCTGATCCTTCTTGTAATAGTGCAGCCCTGGCCCCTTCCCACTGTCTGCCCCAAAACATGCAAATACGCTGGCAATTAGCTGACCAGATCTCCGCAGGCCCTGGTGCAGCCACTTGGAGCTCTAGCTCCTGGGCAGCAGTGTGCCAGTGGCAACAGCAGGCAGGGGGCTTTTGCAGCCCACTGATGCCATGTGGAGAACGAGTACAAGCAGGGGCAGATTTCCTGTAGAGGCATGTTACTGGTCAACCATTTACCCAATAAAATTAGGGAAGGTTAAAGGGATAATCAACCAGTATTTACACCCCTATTATTAATCTATGGCTGTGCAGGCCAGATCTGATCTGCACAGCCACATTATCCAGTCTGTAGAGATGGGAGATGTTAGAGCATTTCAGCTATGGAAGGTTTTGGTAGCAGCAGCTCTACAGGAGGGAGTGATGACTGTAGCTGTAGCAGCACAGGCTATGTTGAAAGTAGCCTATGCTCAGAGCTAAACTCCATTGAAGCAGACCCCCACTGCAAAAGCATTACCAACTCCCTGAGTAACAGGCTATGTAGGAGACTCATCCCCAATTCTTTTCTATGGCCCTAACTTGACCATAACCATAGTTTCAACAGTTTTCAAAGGGTACTCTGTGCTCTTCCTATATGTTTATACAGT
This sequence comes from Alligator sinensis, assembly GCF_000455745.1. Lineage (NCBI taxonomy): Eukaryota > Metazoa > Chordata > Crocodylia > Alligatoridae > Alligator > Alligator sinensis. The sequence goes on along the minus strand of NW_005842245.1, from coordinate 3,983 downwards.
GTCTTAGTATTTCCTCTAGAATGGACAATGCCATTATAGTTTTCCATCTTTTGTTTGAACTAAAAAGAGGAGTTAATATATTAGACAACATGTGGCTAAATGAATCATGCTGAAATGCCTGGTTATATTTTTCACTGTTCTGCCTTCACTGGCCAGGGCAGCAGGTCACATCAAAGCTCATTCAGTCAAGCAACATCAGCAGTAGTATTCAAACTCAGATCTGAACATAGGTCACCTGCAAAGCAGTTATATGTTTACTACATAGTTTTACTAAGCGTTTCTGCCAGAAGTCTTTGCCAAGTGATGAATCAATTTGGCACATTTGTGCTACAGAACCTTTCTGGGGTAACAGCGTGTGAGCTCTCCAAACTCTGAACATCTGAGCTGAAGCCAAGCACAAAGGGGACTGTTCTAAGTACCCTTCAATGATTTGACAAATCCCCTCAGATTGAACCGATTGAGGCAGCTGAATGCTTTGAAACACCACTAGCTTGAGGCAAAGTAATTCTGGCATGCATGAATGCTCATATTACCTGTGCAAGTCAGAGAGAACTAGACTACAGATTGTTTCTTTAGTCAGCCAACGCATGAAAGAATTTCTCTTAAATAAAATCAGTTACAAACCCCTTCTGGCATCAAGGATAATAGCAAAAATCCCTTGGGACAAGTAGCTCATTCAAAAATTTTAAGATATTCTCAAAAAATTCATTATGTCAGATGGTGGGTGGGTGGGTGTGTGTCCGTCCGTTACCACAAAATTTACATAGAAGTAACGTTTTTTTATTTTACTTTAAAAGCAATTTATTCAGTTTAGCCGTAGGATCACTTATTCTTACCTGCCATGGCTCGCGTCAGAAACATCCCTCCTTGTTTGTTCAACAAAGAGACGTCCAAAGTTCCTCCACCCAAATCAACTACCAAGACATTAAATACATCAGCTTTGTGGAGACCATACGCCATAGCTGCAGCAGTGGGTTCATTAATGACCCTCAAGATCTCTAACCCTACAAAAACAAGAGTTATTAATATTGTCTTTAAAAATCAAACATATAGGCAAAACTGTAGTTGTTAGATCAGATTAACAGATGCCATTAGGTAACATCAATAAGTTTGGTTCAAAGAAGAAAAATCCCTTCCTACGCTTTTCCTTTATCTACTTTCACCTTCTTTGTTTATTTTGGAATGTTACTCAGTTTATGCTTAGCAATAACGTAAGAATAACATATTAATTCATGCTCAGCAATAAGACCTGAATGATATAGACCTGAAGAAGAATGCACTGCATTCAAAGCTTGTTTAAGCATCTCAAATCATGAAGTTGGTCCAATAAGAGAGATCACCCACAAAAATGCTTGCCTCTTCCATACTTCCTAGATAACCATGGCTACAACACCACCCTAACTCTATCAAATAATTTGATGCGTTTCTTGCCCAAGAGAGCTTCTGGGGAGTCTATATAAACATTGTTTATTTAAGTTTTAAATTATTCCCATAATTCTCCCTGCAAGTTGAAAAAAGTAAATAAATAAATAAAGCAGCTATTTCCTTTAATGAAGCTTAGAGCTTCCTGCTATCTGTATTTGCATAACCAGCTGCACATCATTTCAGAGACTACTCTGCTATTTTTCATGCCTGCTACTGCTCGGTGAAATGGATTCTAATATTTTCTCCTATTTTTGACAGACAGCAAGATAATCTTTGGAATTTAAGGAAAATATCAGAAAGAGGCATCACCTGCAAGGTTAGCTGCTTTAATAGTGTAGTTGCGTTGCCTTTCATCAAACTCTGCTGGCACTGAGATAACTGCCTTGGAAACTGGCATGCCAAGATTCTCTTCTGCCATCTTCTTCAATTTCAGGAGCAACTGAGCCCCTATATGCTCTGGGGTGACACTAAAGGTTTCATTGGTTGTAATAAAAAATTCAACTGTCCCATTGTTGCTGAAAATCTGGAAGAGGAAAAAAAGCCACACAACCCACAAGTGAGAAGTGGAAAAAACACAACACCAAAAATAGTTCTTTTCTTATTAGAGAAACCAATACTCAGAAGTTGTTCTTTCATGCAGAGATCACCAGCTCAGTTCATGATGTCACATGACACTCAAATTGCTAGACAAAAAACATTTGGCCTGAACCAGTTTTCTTTACCTGCCATTGGAGATAAGTGAAGCTGAACCCAGGGATGTAGAAGATCTGACCCATGGAGCCCCATCATCCAGCCCCCACCTCCCCGATACTTCCCCACATGCTCACACAAACGGTCCAAGTATTGCACTGCACGCAAACACCCCCCCCCCCAATCATTCTGGGGCAGGTGCCACTCGCAGTGCATGCAGCACCACGCAGGAGCTGTGTACACTGGAACCGGCATGGGGAAGAAGGGTGGTGGTTGAGGGTGGCCCCACACCACTCATCTGACCCTGCACACCAGCCCCACAACATCCATCCAGCCCACAGGAACAGATGAGTTTGACACCCCCCGACTTAAGCCATTAGGCATGTCTACAAATTTACCACACAGGGCAGCAGCGCACCTGGACATGCCATACTGCTCTGCACACACTCCTTCTGGAACCCAAAGTTTAGCCACATTGCCTGCACAGCGCCACACAAGTAGGCACCAACTCTCAGCAATGTTATTTAAGCTGCCTGCAATGTTGTATGAACATACTTCTGGTTCAGGAACAGGATGGACCCCTACAGACTCCCTGGTTCAGAGGCATGAGCTTTCTTTCATAGGCAACATACTTCATCAGATGCTAATATGACTAACTACCTGGGGTTCAGGAAATAGCTACATGGAGCAGCATACCACTGTCTGTGCAGTAAGTTTGCAATGTTGACAAATTCTCAAAGTACTGTTCCCTAGTCCAATCAAAGACATCCATGTGTCAAAATCAGCAGTTATGTCACACTATCAGAAACAGTGCCATATCCAAAGAAGGAAAGTAATTTTTTGGTAGCAGACCCTACCATCCTCACCCACAACAATAAAAGCATTTTGTATCCTTCTGTATTTACGTATTTGTAAATACATCTCATCTCACCAGCTGCTGAATACTAATATGCCTGTAAAAAACACTGTACAGAGGTTGCCTGCTCTTACTGTTTTCAGGGTCTCAAGAAAATAGTTTCTGATGCCTGAAATGGCATCCTTTACAAGTACTATGTTATAAGAGTTTTGCAGTTTCAAGGAAAAAAAAAAAAAAAAAAAAAAACAGCTTGTGGATTTGCTACGAGTTCAAATCCTTTTCTGCTGTTAGTAAACAACCTTTAAATGCATAAATGGGAAACTGTAAGGCTTAAAGATTAACTCCGTAATCAAAGGACACTAAATACACTGAGTACTATATAATATTTTCATTTTAGGAGTTTAGTGATTTTATCTAGAGGTGCACCAATAGATCAGTCGCATATCAGACTGGCATCGATAACAGGAAACTTAGTATTATTGGCCATCAACTTTTTTTGGCCAATGTCACCAAAAAATGTTGCATGCATGGACGCAGGCGCAGCATGCATGCAGCCAGTAATGCAGCCCAGCAGCTTGGACAGCAGAGTCTGGCTCGGGGGGGGGGTTGTGGTGGTGTAAGGGCACAGGAGTGGATAGGGGCATGGAGGGGCTGATTGTGGCCCCAGACAGAGAGGGAGAGAGTGGGGCAGGGGCAGGCAATGCCCAGTCTTGGTGGCGAATGCGACCCTGGGAGTAGGACCAGCCCACAGACAGTTTGACCAGGGGGTAAGGAGGTGGTGGTGGGGCAGCTCCCTGCTGCTGCACGCACCCCCAAAGGAGGCATGGGGGGCAAGGGGCCCCCAGATTTGTCTTCAGGGTGAGGGCAGGCTGCCCACTGCAGGCTTGGGGCCAAGGGCTATGCAAGCCTCTTCCCAGCAGGGGTGGGGGCTGGGCCAGAGGTGTGCACGAGGCAGGAGGGGCTGTGCTGGGAGGGGGACTGCAGGGTGGGCTATAGCCACCCCAAAATTCCC
>NW_005842244.1:1803023-1829343 GCF_000455745.1 Alligator sinensis | reverse complement strand
GTTGGTTGTTTTTTTTTTTTTTTTTTGGTTTGTTTTTTTGTGGGCCAGGGGAGAAGCCACTCCTCGCTCAGTCCTGGTAGCAGGTACGCGGGATCAAACGCCTCTGCTGGCTCCTGCCTGGCTTTCCCCAGCAGACGTGTGGGTTCACATCAAACGCCTCTAGCTGCTGGGCTGGTGACTTCCCCAGCAGGCTACTGGGATCCGCTCAAAACTCCTCTACTGCTCATCTGAGCTGCTGCTGCTGCTGCTGGTGGTGCTGCAGGTTAGATCTCTTTACACTCAGCCTTTCCACCTCTTCTCTTAAAGGGTGTCTTGCTCCAGTCCTCTCCACAGCTTCCCCCCCACCACACACTTCCTTCCTTCCTTCCTCTCTTGCTTTCCCCTCTCGCTTTCCCCTTTCTGGAGGGGGGGAAGGTCGTGCTAGGTGCTGAGAGCGGGAGGGGGCCGAGTGTTATAGGGACTCACTTGCCACTTTGAAAGTCCTTTTTTAAAGACTGGCTGATAGATTACTTTTCAGTTAAAGATATACCAGGAGGCGGGGCCACGTGACCGTGACGTCAGGCGCCCCACGGTGAAGCCATGCAAAACTCAAGTTGTTTCATGGGATTGTCAACAAAGAGACAACAGTGGCTCCACTCCTCGTGCTCCTATACAAGCATCACCGCAGCCCACAGCCTCCCTCCACGTAGCTAGGGACTCCCAACTAGGCGACAGCACTGTGAAACTCCTAGCCTGCCTTTAGCTCAGAGGACGGGGTAGGCGCATTTCATTTGATCGAGATCAGGACCGGAGCTTTTCTTTTATGATGATGCTATTTTTTTGCCGACGCTGGTAGAGCCGGGATTGAATGAATGAGCACAAGAGAAAGCCACCGTCCTGCGTTTAGTATTAAAAAAAAACAAACAGTGCTCTGGGTTGTTGTTTTTTTTAGGTAGGTGCCAACCTCCTGCTCTCTGCCCGTGGTGAGGAGCAGGCTCTGCCCTGAGCCAGGCACTTGCCAATAGGCACCAGCGCCTCTGACCCTACATACATTAAACGGATGCGTCGGGATATTAATGCTTAAAAACAGCAGCAGCAACAACTTTGGGCTCTGAGATCACTTTCCTGTGCTTTTGCAACAGCAGCCTCAGCTGGAACCCGAAGATCAGAAAATGGCTATTGATTAATCTATTAGATTAGTTGCAGGGAGAAATAAAAAAGACGTAAAATAACAAAGGGAAACTATAAATAAAGGAGCCTTTAGCTGGTGTGGCTTTTTTTTTGTGCAGAGGTGTTAACGACTTAATCATGGCGAGTGTTAGCATATGAAAAAGTAGGAAATGAGGGAGTGTGTGCACGGGAAGACTCTATTCACCCGAGCCCAAGGTAAGCCTGGTCCTAAGGACAGGGGGCTCCACGGAGGGGAGGGGGCGGGGAGAAGTTTGTTGCAAATTCTCTTTCCTTTGGTGTCCGTTTAAACGAGAACAATACCGTCAGGGCAGGTCGGAAGCTGTTTCCTCCGTGGGTTTTTAATCCCTGTGTGCTAGCAGAAAAACCGCCTGTATTTTTGGATTAAAAAAAACAAAAATCTAAAAAAATGCCAAAGGGTAAAATCGTTTCCCGAAGAGCGATTCTTGTTGGGTTAAAAAAAAAAAGAACTAATAGTAAATCGCATCTGCCTTCTATCCCCCTGGAAATCAACCTGAATCAGGGCTGGGGGTGGCTGGAGGATCCGAGTGGGTTTCCAGCGCAATCTCTCCTGCCTTAAAAAAAAAGAGCCCTGCACATAAGGTATCAGTAACCCTCCCCACTTTTCTGGGAACAATTAGGGAGGGGGAAAGTGCCGGTGGGTTCCCGGTGCCTTGCAAGCACTGGAAAGGTTCCTGCGGCTCGAACAAACAAGCAGTGAGAAGCGAGGCGGCTTCGCCACCGCAGCCCACCGCTCGCCCGAGTGGGAGAAAAATATTGATGAGTAAAGATTTGGTGAGCTATTTGAACCGGACGTTGGGGAAGGGATGGATTGATTTATCTCCGGCACAGGAGCACAGTCAAACTCGCTCCAATTCCCGCTGCCCGTGGACAGGACAGGGCTCAGACCAGCAGTGCTGGCTGCTGGGGCAGCTCCAGCGCTTGTGGTTTGGATACGAGGAGGAAAAGCAAAGTCGCTGGTGTGAGGACACACCGCGAGGAAGGTTAGACAGGGCTTCATCCACATCAAGCCCAGCATGAGAGCGGAAGGGGACCGGGGGGTTCAAAGTTCCTAGCCTCAAAAGCCAGGTTACCATGCTCCGCGAAAGCATCATTTCGGTGATGCCCTATAACGACCACAGCTCCCCCTACCCCATCTCTCCAACATTATTGCGTGAGGTTGAAGGGGGGTAGAATTATTTTTTCCCTTTGCTGAAAGCACGTGGGGACGCTTCTCGCTGCCTCGGGGCTGTCTCCGTGCACCAGGCAAACCGAAATCAACTCAGAGAGATTTTAGGAAAGAAACACCCCCTCCCCCCCGCCCTGCCCCTTCTCTTTTAACCACCTCGGCTCTTGTCTTGTCCCCGGCAGAAGCGCCCTGGCTTGCCCCAGGAGCGTGCGTGTGTATCGGGGCGGTATTGACTGCTGTCTCGTGTCTTCTTTGCGCTTCCTCCAAATGATCCTAATTTATATTTTGCCATCTGGACAACGAAGCTCTTCTCTGGGTGCCGCTAGAGCTGGGACCAAGCCTTCTCGCTGGGAGCTGAAACTGCTCTGCCATCAGCACAGACACACGCACGCACACCCGGATCCTGTTTATCCGAGAGCCTCTCTGAAATCTCTCAGGGGAAAGGGAGGGGGCAGAAGGGGGGAGATCAACTCCGCAAACCCACCGTTTCATTTGTTGCGCTTTTCTTCGACACAATAAAAGTCAAATTAATTGATTCATACCATTAATTACGGCGCTTAGCGTGAAAAGCAGCGTTTCCCCTCGATTAGAGATCTATTGTGCTAATCTCTTGTTCAATCAGTGTTACCATCTGAGAGGGGGCCCGGCTCTGGGCAGAAACTTTTCGCCTTCATTTGTAGATACGAGGCTGCGATCTCTCCTGCCTTTAAAAAAAAAAGGCTTCCGACTCAGCCTTGCTCCTCTTTCGTCCGCGCTTTGCTAAGCCCCTCTTTGAAAACCGGGCGAGATCGGGGTGGGGGGCCCAGAGATAGAGGGGGTCTTGACATGGTTTGAGGTCGGCCCAGAGCAGCTGCCGGGGACTCTACCCCGCGTCCAGTACTGGGGCAAGGGCTATTGCTGCACGACGGTGCTTGCGTGTTGTTGGGGAATTTTAAAACAAAAAAATCCCCCGTGTTGCAAGAAATCCCCGACGGGGCGCACAGTCCAAAGGTGGCAAAGGGCAGCGTACTAAGCCGTGCCCCTGCCCTCCCGTCTGTCCGGCTGCCAGTGAAGGAAATTCCCGTGCCAGGGCTAACTGCAGTTTGCTACAAGAGCCCACCCGGCTCCTTCCACCCCAGCACTGAACTCGGCCAGGATCGGGGGGCAGGGACCCTTTTATAATCATCAATAAACTTTCCCAGGGTTCGTGTGAGGAGGATGGGGCGCAGACACTTTTTCTGCTAAAGTTTAAAGGCTCAACGTGGAGCAAGATCCGAGGTTTGGCAGCTGAAGAGCTACCAAATAATTAGGGCAACGTGTGCGGGAGGTGGTGGGAAGCAACAACTGCCCCAGCAGCACGACTTGAGGGCCGGGGGTGGCGGGGGGAAGGAGGGGGAGGGAAATAGACAAAGATTTAGCAACAGGAGGAAAGAGAGCTGCAGAGCTCAGATCGATATGGAGTCAAATAGAGACATATCTAGCATCAAGGAAAGAGAAGATGGAACAACTTATGATAGAGAGGGAGAAATTAATTACAGCTCAGTTTGACTCCAGAAGGGCAAAACCAGGTCCCGGCAGAGAAAGCGAGTTAAAAGCAGATCAGGAGGCTGAGCCTGGGGCTGGGGACCAGCGTGAGGGTGGGAATCTCGGTGCTGGGGCAGCCCCCATTCCTGCAACCGTGGAGGAATCCGAGATGCCCTTTTCCTTCTCTTTAAGCCTATTACTTCTCCTAATGAGTTATATAAATCGTTGACCCGACCTGGGTGACACCAGCGGTGTGGTTCTGGCTGCACATATGGGGACGAGGAGCAATAAAAAAAAAATCTTAAAAAAAACGCCCAACCCAAACCAGCCCAAACCCCAGGTGAGCAGCCCGTGCGAGGGGAGGGCTCGGGCTCTGCTCCCTGGCTCAGGGCGCTGCTGAGATGCCCCGGCCCCCGGCTGCGCTGCCCGCTCCTTGCCCCGGCTGCCCGCTTTGTCTCTCTTGGAAGGACTTGGAAACACCGTTTCCACTGGAGGCCCTGGGAGCCGGGGGTGAGGGGGAGCGGGGGAAGGCGGAGGATGTGTCTGAGAGCCCCGGGGATCAGGGCCATCCTCCCAGGCGGGCTGGAAGGCTCCTTGCCAGGTTCACCCTCCGGCCGCGGCTGCGGGATCGTTCCTGCTCCGGCCCCAGCGTCCGCCTCGCTCGGGCTTTTTAGGGGCGAAAACGAGCCGCGGTGCCGGCGCTGAAATCCTCTTAAATAAATCTGCATCGCGTCTTTTTTAAGCCGCGGATGTGCACGTTTCTTTGATTTTTAAATCGTAATAAATCGCCCATAAAACCCGGAGACCACAGTGTAAAACCAAATTGGTCATGTTTCCAAAACGGTTCCGGATTTATTTGTATTGGAAATGTATAAACATCCATTCTGTAAAAGGCAACACGTTTAATTAACGATGAGAGAGCAGTTAGGGGCAGAAAGCTAGTAAAATTGTGTGATAAATTTATGGCATTGTTAGCGTGCTTTTAATTATGGCTATTATGTTAATTATTTCACATTAGCATGGAGTTATCAGCGGCGTGTCAGATTTAATCAAAACGAGCCTTTCTCTCGAAAATTGTTCTTTTCAGCCACCATGAGGAGAAGGAAGGGGGGAAGCGTCCTGAGCCGGAGCTGCCTTTTTAGTAAAAGCGGGGGGAAGCCCTTTGCATGGCAAAAGGGGGCGAGGGGGGGCTGGCCGCGATCCCGGCCGCCGGGTCCCTGCAGGCAGCTCCAAAAGCCAGCTCCAGCCTGGGTCTGTTTTTTAGGAATTCACCATTCTCGCCCCCCCTCCCCCTCCGGAGCAAGCACTTTATCATCCCGGATCAGTCTGTCAAACAATATGATGTCGCTCATTTTTATCTGTCCCGTTTTACAAAACCCCCATTCACGCTGCCGGCCAGGACAACGCGCCTGAGCACAAAGGAAGAAAAGAGATGAGAGCCGGGGAGCGGAGAGGGACTGCCTGGGCTGGGGGCTGGGGGTGGAGGGGGGGCTTATTAAGATCAGGCGGAGAGCCGGCTCCCCTGGACAGGGAGGAGGGGAGGGGGCAGCACCCTTGCAGCCACCGATGCGGACCCCTTGCTATCTGCCCTTAAATCCAGAGCCACTCCAGGGGGTCTAATGCCCCCCCGCGGGTCAGATGCGGAGCTGACGGCTGTCCCTACTCCGTCCCGAGCTCCCGCGCATCCAGCGGGACAGGGTCGGGGCGGCGAAGCCCCCGTCCCCCCGCACCCGGGATTGCATCGGCTCCTTAGTCACCACCATCGATGTAGCTGGAGGATCGAGCCGCAGGGTTGGGTTTTTTCTTTGCAACGACCCGCTTGTTGACGCAGGTGCGCCGGGGCCAGCGGCCCGTGGGAGGCTGCCCTGTCTCCGCAAGGCAGGGCTTGGCCCGAGTCGGCTTCTCCTCGGTCTGGGGAGGGGAATACAGCGCCTCCGGCCTGCGCCGCACCGCGGGATCGCCCGCACAGGCGGGGAAAGCACGCGCCACCTGCCGCGCGCCGCCTTCGGGCAGATCTCCTTCCTGGGGCCGGCCGGGGGAGACCCGGCTTCAGCCGGCCCCTGCCCGCGGCTCCGTCCGGGGCCCTCTGCGGAGATGCGGCCCCGCCAGCCCCCGCGCTGGGAGGAGGCAGGCAGCTGCTCGCTTATTTTTAGAGCCAGTCCATTCCTCCGTTTAAATTTAGACGGGTTCATGATTGAGCCTAAGTTCCCTTTTGGTGACATCCGACTTGCAGCCCGCTCTCAAGCCTTCGGGCCCGTCGGGGCACGTGGCGATCGCCCTGGGGCAGGGCAGTCCTGCAAAGGCTGTGCAAAAGCATGCACCCCCGCCCCCGCCGCCCACCCAGCGCGCTCAGCCCGGTGGTCTTGCTTGTTTTAAGCAGTAATAAGACAGCAGCCCCAGTCCACCGGATCCAAGCCCAGCAGGGCCAAGGTGCAGGCCGGGCAGCAGGCATCAGCCTGGGAAACGCCGCTCCGCCTCGCGCTGCTGCCCCTCTCCCCCGGCAGCCCAACGGCGGGAGAGGCAGGATCGGGCTCTGAAGCAGTTATCATTCCTCCGCGATCCGGCGGGCGCGGGGATAAGCGCGGATTTGCCCCGGCAGAGCCCTCCGCTTCGAGACCGCATCAGGTGGATCATTGCGGGATTAGCAGCAGCGCGGAGCGCGCGGGGCTATTTATATACCTTGAATGTGGCAGCTCGCACTGAGCTCTGCCAGCCGCGCTCCCCGCGGGGTTCAGGAGGATGTTAAACACGGGGGATTAACATGGACTCGGTGTCCAGGCTCCAGAGCACTCACCCGCAAAACCCCCTCTACACAGACGTGCATCTGTAGCTATGCACGGTCATTCATTCATACATACATAAGTGTGTGTGTGTGTGTGTGTGTGTGTGTGTGTGCAAATATACATCTCTTCATTCATACGTTCGCAGGTGCATGGGGGAGAAATAAGGTCTCCCGAGCAGAATCACACGAAATAGCCAGCGCTGCTGTTTCGCGGTTATTTCACGCGATCCTGCTGAGGAAAACGAGGTCTGCAAACAATCAAAACGGGTCTCGGATCGAAAACGTCATCCTTTCGAGTCAGATCTGGGTATTTCCTGTGGCTCTAAGGACAGTCCAGCTGCGGGGGGGATTTGGCGTATTCCGGACTGAGATCCCTCATTATCCTGGATCGAAATTGGCAACCAAACACCACACGAAACACCGCAAGCGTGGCCATACGCATGAAGCGGTGACACGGGTTTCTTTATGCTTCATTCACGTTTCAGGATCACCACTCCAGATTGTTGCAAAGAGCAGAGATGACACATTTCCTGGGCATAGTAACCAGACATCTAGGGTTGCTGCTGCCCGTGCTGCGGTTAGCCTGTAACGTGTGTGCACACAGCAGATGCGGTGTCTCCTCACACCCCACTCGTGACCCTGCGAGTGAAGAAGGACCCCTTCAAGTCGCTATTCCCAGTGTCAGGGCTGTTTCTCTTGGCCTTAACGTGTCCAACCCCGAAGAAGGCAGGGGCAGCCGGGGGTCTCCCACCTCTCATGGCTTGAGCTGCAAACCGAGCGGGTGCAGCTCTCCTGGGCTCCAGTGCCCAGCACCAGGAGGAAGCAGCAACCAGCGTGTCCCACAGCTGGCAGGGAAAGATCCAAGCCAGGGGCCAAGGTCAGCTCTGAGCTGATCTATCCCACCAGCTTGTGCCCTGGGGGGAGAGAGAGGAGCTCCTTGCCCCTCACCTCCGGTGCCACTGGGGGGCTCGCTCCTCCCCTGCCTTGGGGCTGTGTCCCTCTGGCCGCTGTGGCAGGATCTTGCCCTGCTCCTTCCCCTCGGGCGCAGGGGACCAGCTGCTGAGTGCCTGGCCCAGGGTGCAGGCACCTCTGCTTAGTTTTGCCGGGGCCAGCTGCTGTGACCAAACTCAGTGCTCTTCCTCTTGACAAACCAGGCAACTTCCCTGCACACTTGACTCCCACCAGGTTCCTGCTCTGGATTTGTACAGCTGGGCGTGGGGCTGCCCTTGAAATCCAGCCCACTCCAAGAGGACACTTTGGCTCCCTCTGCTTTCCCGCTTTTGCAAAGGTTTGGTGGTTTTGCAGTGGATACTCCTGCCTTTTTCTTGAATGCCTGTCTCTCCTTCATTGTCCTGGGAAAGGCACCCACAACCCAGCAGAAATATAGAGCCTGAATGTTCCTCTGGAAGCAATGGTGCCAGGCAGTTGCATGAAGCAGAGCTGACTTGCTTCTGGATTTGGAGGTATCTGAAGCCCCAGGCTGAAAACCAGGTGGAGGATACTTACCGGTAGTAGGGCCACATGAGGTTTTTGAATGATGCACAGGATTTGGAACCGATCTGGCTAATTTGACCAGGGACACAACAATTTTTCGTTAAAAAAAGAAAAGAGCTGACTTACTTCTGGCCTTTTAGAAGGTGTATACATATAAGTGATATCTATATAAAGACATATATTTTTACAAAAAATAAAAAAGAGCTGACTCTCTTCAGGCCTTTTGGCTCAGATCAAGTGGGGACATCTGAATCCCAAGACACCTGGGCTTAGGCCTGTACATAGGATGCCTTCCAATGGGTTTGGGAGTATCTGAAGCCCCAGGGTGAGAGCCTGGGATGGAGGATACTCACCAGTTGTAGCACCAGACATAGCGTTTAGAGTGATTGAGTTCTGCCCGCTGAATCAATATGGTTTTTCGAAGGATTTGAGTTCTGCTCAATTGATATGATTTGGAACTGATTTGGCTGATTTGACTTGGAACATGCAATATATTAATTAAAAAAAAAAGCTGACTTGCAGGATCCAGGATGACTGACTATCACAGGCCATCAAAGAGCACCCAGGCTGGAAGAAGAAAGACTTCCCCACCCCCAGCCTCTTCATATTACAATAACATTAGGTATGCTCAGGTCTCTATGCAAGGGTTGCATTCCAAAAAACCTTGCATAAAGTGAATTCTCATAAAGCAAATCCATTGTTATATGTAATTAATAGGGATATATACCCGCCTCACTCTACTGCCCCGACAAACCATGACAAATTCAAACAGTAATCACACAATACAATAACTGCTGCACAGAGAGGCTACGAGCCCCATCCTGCAAGCAGTGGCACGTGCAGGGGGTGTGTCACCAGGGTAGAGCAGGGCAGGCTGGAGAGGCACCCGGGGGAGGGAAACAGAGTGCCAGGGAATGCCAGCTGCTCGCTGCTCCTGGCTCTGCCCTGCTTCCCTTCCCCGGGTGCCTCTATAACCCAGTGGGCATGACCTGGTGAGGCTGAGAAGAGCGGGGTTGTGCGGAGAGGCTACAAGTTCCCTGCTGCACAGGGTCATGCCCACTGGCCTGCGGAGGTACCTGGAGCAGGGAAACAGGCAGGGCTGGTCCAAACATTAGGCAAACTAGACCGTCACCTAGGGCACCAAAATTTGGGGGGGGGGGTGCAAAAATTATATGCAGAACAAAATAACAGGAACACCATTCTAAATAACACCTTGGTCTAAGACCTTTGGTTCAGTAGAGGAGAAAGACCTCTGAAAAGATCTCAGAGGAAAGATCATTAGAATCATGACCCCTACATTTTCAACTCACAAGTGGACTTATGACAAAAGCATACTGCTGGCAATGTCATCCTAAAAGATGAACCCCTACTGCTATATCATCTTACAGTTCATGACACTGATTTCTTACACCTTCCTTCTCCCTTCCAACCACCCTTTTAAAAATCTAAAGTGCCCTAGATTTCATCAGTTGCATTTAAGATTTCATCAAGAGTAAGATGACCAAATTACATCTACTCCAGGTGCAGATATGTATTGTGCCCATAATTCAGGAACAAGGCTTCAAGGTAGGAATTTCTTGGTTCAGTTTTGTAGATCTCATATAATTTATATGATGTAGAGCCGATGTACAAGTGTAGTTATTATTGTAGGTACACCTGAGTAGTCATGTTTAATATTCTTAATTGTATAATGTGTAGAAATGGTTGAAGTAGGATTGCTGAAACAATACATTCTTGTAAGAACACATGATTTTTTAAAGTAAGTCCAGCTAGGGGTAAGCCTTTGGGGTAAGTAAGGCAAGCTAGGGGTAAGCCTATTTTCCTCTATATTGGAAGTGGTGGGGGTGTGAGATGCACTGTTCCCCTGGGGCGCCAATTACCCTTGGACCAGCCCTGGAGGCAGGTGTTCACACTGTGCTGCAAGCTGTGGCACGCACAGCCTCCTGTGCCTGCTGCTCTCTCAGGGGTGCAGCCCGCACCACAGGAGGCACGTGGCCAGAGCAGCGGGGTGCGGGGTGCTAGGACCTGGCAGGGAGAGGAGCCAAGCTGGGCCCAGGATCGGGGCCAGGGCCCACTGTGCCTGTGCATCTGCCCCTTCCCGTTGGAACTGTGCGCGGCAATGGGGAGTCAGTCCTCCCCCTCCCCACCTCACCCGACGAGCCACCAGAGGCTCCATCCTGCTCCCTGCTGGGGCCCTGCAGCTGCATACTGCGGCCCCAAGCCCCAAGCACCCCCCCGGCTGGACAGCAGCCCTAGCCCTGCCCAACTCCCTCCCTACAGGGGCCTCAATCCCCCTCTTCCCTACAACTTACCTGCCGGAACTGCCCTTAAGGGTTCTTGGGGCCATGTGCATGTGCTGTACATGCATGTGGCAGCCCCTGTCTCTTCACCTTCCTTCTGCTCCCCACCCAGGTCTCTGCCAGCCTGCAGGGAACTCTGCCAGCTTGCAGGAAGCGTATTGCCAGCCAGCTTCGCATAAGATCACACAAAGTGAAGTTCTAGTATAAATAAGGTTGTCAAATTTTCTGGTATAAATAAGGTGGTAGAAATTTGCACAAAGCGAATTTTCTCGCACAAAGCAAATTTCTGGTATAAATAAAGTCGTCGCATATAAGCAAATTCTCACAAAACGAATTTGCATAAAGAGAGATCCAAGTGTATTGCTTGTAGCAGTAAGAGGTAACCCAACTGCAAGCAGAAAGACTTTTATTTAGGGACCTCACATAATGACTTCAAAATAAATCCACTTGCATTTTCACTCTGCAGATGCTCATTTGTTGTCATCTCTCAACAGCCGCTCAGATAAAGATGTATATTTCCTCACTTTCATGTGCATATGTTTATATATGCATGTGTGTGTGTGTGTGTGTACACACACACACACACATACACACACATTATGGGTAATGCTCCTCCTCTCATTACACCTTTAAATTATTCCTTTTGGAGTCTATGCCATTGGTTCCCAACCTTTAGTGGTCCCTAGGCAACACCATTCTTTCATCTCCCTGTCAAGCTGATGAAACACCTATCTGAAGAATGCAAATCTTCTGTGGCCAAGAAGAATGTCAGGGGGCAACATGGTGTCTGTGAGCTCTGGACTGGAGATCCTCATGTTATGGATCAAATATGTAAGAACAAATGATAAAGGCTCCCTAAAAACCATAAGCACTCCACCTGCACCCCCGAAGGAATAAAAAGCCTAGAAAAGTAGTATTTTAGGTCAGACTTTGAAGGGAGTTGTTTTAATATGACATGGCCCTTTTCTTCACTGTATGGTAGTCCCTATGTGTGTCCTCTACTTTCTGGAGGATTTGGAAGAGGGGTATGATTGGTAAGGAAAGAGCTGGGCCCAATAAAATGATTCATTCAGTTTGTTATTCCCCTCCAAAATTCAGTTGTTGATGAAATAGGGGAGGTTGGGGAGGTTCTTTGGGGAAAGGGAAAAAAAGGAGCAGAAAACTCATTCTGGGAGACCTGACATTATTAGACTGTGGTGAAGAAACCAACAGGGAATAATTCTCTTCCATTTCAGTATGTAAATAGGACATAAGACCCTGTGTGAACACCACAGGAGTGGGGCTCCGTGAGTCCTTGGAGCACAGCTGAAGGCCAGGGGAGAGATGATCTGTGGGCACCATAGCGTAGCAAACCTAGAGGAAGATTCCCACAGAAGATAATACCAAGACCCAATCCATAGCCTCATCCAATTCTCAAAAGAAGAGGGTGGGCTGAGGAAGTTATGATGGTCTGGCTCTTCAGGGAACCATATCACCAAATGGACTGGGGTCATTGGGAGAAGCACAGAGTTGACGGCCCATGCATGCAGAGGACGCACCAATCTGATGAGGGTATTCTGAGATCTTTCTGTGGAAGCTGGGTTCTACGTAACTCAAAGCTGAAAGGAAAAAGCACTATATGATCCTCTTTGAGCCTGTTCAACCTCTTACCTAGCAGTAGGAATCTATGGAAACTCATCCTTTATCAAGTCACAGATATTCCTATGCAACTACACCAGCAGTGGATTTCCCATGTCAGACCATGCTCTGACTCAGAATGTGTGTGGGTTTGCTTTTTTTTAATCAGCACAGTCAGGACCTGACTGAAATCCTCACACAGGCAAAAACCTCCCCTGAAGTCAACTCTGCTCTTTCAGATGTTCTCTTGTTTTCCTGGGGCCCAAAGGAGACTCTGTTTGTTTTTCAGGATACAGTTCTGTAGGCTGTTATTCTTCCTGGTGGAGAACGCCCTCGATTCCATTTATTAAACAGCGAAAAGCAAGTGTTGGAATGTTAATATTGTAAATAAAATTACTCTGATAATATTTTTCCCCAACCCACTGAATATTATTGATTCATAATGGGTGAAACTTTCCCCTCTGCAGAGGGCCAGCACAAAGCCTAGGCATCACTGAAGCCCCCTGTAAGCCACGAAAATAGTGCCTTGGTGGGATGTAAGTGGTGCATAGGCCTTTTATGGTCCTTCTGCATAATGGTGAATATTACCCAATATGCAGGTTAAACTCCATGCTAGGTATTTATGGAATCAGGTCCATAATAGCTGTTCTAAAAACTCCCCCGCCACTTATTTACCTGATAAACCAGGTAGCTTTCTATCCAGAGAGTTTTTTAAAAGCTTTTTTATGGGGACTTCTCCCTTTCTTGAAAAAGCAAAGAAAATGTGAATTGGAAACAAAAATATTTTAAGGTTCTAATTTACAGGCACAACACAGAGCCTTGCTCAAGATCCATTTGGAGCCTCCCTGTTTCTGCATTGCATATTGTGTTGGTTGAAAATTCCCACCCAAACTGGGTTTTTGACAATTTTTTTTTGTTTCTTTGAGACTTTGGAATTTTGTCCCTAAACCTTCCTTTCTTCATGTGCTTAGGTGACAAGCTATTTAGCAGAATTTGCAGGTTTGATGGAATCTGGCAGGGCATGGTGTGAGTGCTTTTGCTGTGGTCTTGAACTTGCAACCTCTGGGCTATTAAATGTAGACCTTAGCACCTAGCATCACCCCAGCCCCCACCCCAAAACTCAAAATGTCAAAATAAAAAACATTTTGTTTCTGGCCAAAAATATTATATGTTAATGAAAATACACATTTTTCAGCATAATCCCCTCAATTTTTCATCCATTTCTTGTTGTAAGAGTCTGAGCGGCATGTTCTGCCTGCAACATAACATTTTCTTCTAAGTGCTAAACTTGAGGCACAGCAAAGCCATAGTGGAGATTTTTTGCTTTAGCTGCACATTTCCTTATTTTATAATAGTAAATTAGACCTTTTGTCTCATAATAACCCCAAACTCTACTAATGTTGTCTATAAATCATTTCTGGTACTGTCTATTTCAAAAGTACCTTTGAAAAATCCAAATTTTGCAAAAATGTTTTTGGGTCCCAAAGAAAGGTGTTTTTGACTCACACGTTGAAGGCATGCCATTTCTGTAAATAATGGCTGGGGGGCAGTAAATTTGAGCCCAAATTTTTAAACAGAAATATTTCCAGTCAGGAAATACCAGCATAGCTGGATCTGCTATTCAGTCCAATACACCCTGATAAGAGGAACAGGGACTGATGCTTCTACTTGGAGGAGCCCTGAAATGCTTTATTTAATTTATTTATTTACAGAAATGGCATGCCTTCAACATGCTCTGCCCCCTTAGTCTCAGTCCAGACATTACCATGACGTCCGTCTGAATGAGTTTTCAGAAAGCCACTAATTGTGCATTGCTCCCTTTTGAATGATTTTGGAGTGTGTGGTTGTGTATTTACTTATATTTATTTATTTGTGTCACTCTTGGATAGAATCAGAAAATTAGGGTTGGAAGGGACCTCAGATGGTCATCTAATCCAACCCCCTGCTCAAAGCAGGACCATTCCCAACTCTGGTAGCAGCTCTGGTTCCTGGGGGTTGGGCTGGATTGCCAGTTTAATTAAGCCTTTTACTTGTACTGTATTTTCTTTTTTGGTAAGTGGTAAGATGCTTTTAAATGTGGGTGATAAATACTTAGAAATTATTGCCTTTATGATCTTATTACCAGTAAATATTGGGATTGTGCTGAAGCAGTCCCGCACTGTGCCTGGCACTGTATAAACACAGAACAAAAAAGAAACCGTTTAAAAAAACCTTACAATCTACAAATAAATCAATAGGCAAGAGGTGGATTTGGATAGATGGGTGAAGATGGAACACTGGTCAGATAACAACAACGATAAAAATAGTCTTGTTTAAATTTACGGGCATTTACAGCCCATAGAAAAGATATGGGAGTCTGTTTCAAATCATTTCAGGTGTCAAAACCACCTAGGAGTTAATACTTTGAGCTTTAGAGAGACCACAGGGGTGCTACGGGCACCACAGGGCCAGTGCGGGAAGGGTCAAAATGCACTGAAGCTGCTCAGGAAGTGGAGGGAGGCTGCTTCCAACCGCTGTAGTGGGCTGGTGTACAGGGATTTAGGGTGTTAGAGTGAGTCATGATGCCCAGCTATGCAGATTCACCAGCTGAAACATCCAATAGAGGAACCAATGAATGTTGGTACAGCATAAGGGTCTATATTCATTGCTGTACATCCTTCCTCCATGTTGTGGGGAGGTCTGTGTCCATGTTGGTGTACACAGTCCAAACCCAGCAAGTTGGGTCATTTGCAGATTACTCACAACTCTAAGAACCTAGCTAGACAGACAGACAGGCAGACTCTTTTCTTTACGACTTTTTAGACCTTTATTATAAAAATGCTAAAAACAAAAAGGTAAAAAGTATACATGGCCCCACAAGGGTCTGGGCATGACAGCCTTTATCAATCAATCTTACATCCTAACCAGAAGACAGAAACCCACTTCCTCCTCCACCAACACCCTTCAGATGGTCCCATGGTTTAGAAAGGCTGGCTATCTTCAACCATACAGCATTCCCCCTCAATGGCCCAATGTGACACAAATTCATCTATGTTGTGTTGTGAAGTATCCAAATGCAAAGGAGAGACACAGATGGACTAGACAGATAGTTGCAGAGAAGGATTTTGCCTTCATTGGAATTGACTTAATTTTTTGTTTTGATTTCATGTTTTAATTTTTGTTCATATAGGAAATGTTTCCCAGAGGACTTTCAGCACTGATACAAGAAAAGAAGCATGCCAGGCAGTATTTACAATGTGTAAGTAGAACATATTTAAAGAATCTTATTAAACTATTGTGTGACAGGGCATTGCAACTGGCAGCGCAAATGGATTCTAAGAAACTGAAGAGGAAAGAAATCTGTCTATGGGGCTATTAAACATTTATTTGACCAGAATGGGGAAAAAAGCCACAAAATGATACATCATATGGGAGGAAATCTGTTCTTTAGTGTTTGCCAAAATGTCTTAATTTCTTTGAAAATGCAAATGAATTTAAATAAATGACATGGAGAGGGCATGTCACTGTCTAGCCAATGAACCTGTGTGGCCCTTACAAGCTTGAAGCATCCTTTTAGGTCCTGTTGAAGCTGATCACACACAGGATAATTTCAGCTTGAAGCTATGTTCAGTTCTGTCTTTGGCCTCTGAGGCATCAGTTTGTCAAAGGGTTGGTTGTAGCAGCAGCGCAAAGGCGTTTCAACTTACCCCTTGAGCAGCAGCTCCATGATTCCCAAGGAAATGTAATGAGAAAAGTTGGGTTCTCACTAGAAGCGGGGTTGAGAGCTAACTGGAAGTAGGATTATGAGCGCAGCCAAGAAAGCGCAGCCACTCCAAACCAAGTAAGATTGGTAACCACTGCCCTTGTGGTGGGGCAGCTTCTAAAGGGTCAGCAATTAGAGCTTATGTAGCCCCTAAGCTCTAATTGCGAAGGCCATCTTGGAAGGTGCTGATTCAGTGCCTCTCAACATCTTCCTCTGCTGACTCTGGGTCCTATGGATCCTCAAGGGTTTTTAAACTTGTCCCCACCTATTGGTAATCCTGTTGAAGAATAGATGGGTCGGCCCCTGTCTATTTTTGCATGGGATGAATCTTATCCCTTGGTGAACAAAGTGAGAGCTTAGTATTCAGAGATGGAGATTACATACTATATATTAGGTCATCTACCCAGTTCATCCTCTACTATCAGTACAGTACATTTTCAGGTGTTTATTTTAAGAATTCCCCTGTATGGGGTTTCCAATGCTTTCCTTGGGAAAACATCCCAGAGTCCACACTTGCTCCTAAATAGCAGTTTCTGCCCTGTGATTCCTAAACATTTTATAATATTGGTGAATTTTGCTCTGCAGAGAAGTAATATTATGCCCCCATTTTCAGATGTAGAAACCAACATACGGAGAGATCAGATGATGTGCCCAAGGTCCCACTGGAAGTCTGTGGCAGAGCCAGGATTAGAAATGAAATTTCCAGCTATTCAGGCTCCTATTGTGGCCAATGAGTATCAGCACAGTTTTTAAAGTGTTATTTATATTTCAGACTAAACCTTTCACTTTCACCAATCCTAGGATCCCTCTGATAGTGTTCCAGCGCTATGGGTCCAACCACCCTCCAGGGGATGGGCTGAATAGTTTGTAAAAGGAACAGAGCTCAAACACGGTCATGTTGTCATTGCTGTTTGCGCTGCTGTAATCCCGGGGAGTGCCAGGCCTGCGTGCAAGGCGCTGTATTGTGCCAACACAGCAGAAAGACAGCCCTTGCCCTTAAGTGCTTATGATAATAAGAGACAAAGCTAGCTACAGACAAAGCACAGAGAGACAGTTCAGGGAGACAAACAAGACCACATTGGCCAGCGGGATGGGTTGCCATTCTTTTTATAGGACAGAACTGTTCTTACTCAGGGACAAATCTTCCTTGCTTTTACAATCAAATGCGGCTTTATTTTCAAAACAATGTTAAAATACTTGCAAATCAGCAAAATATTAGCAAAATTCATTCATCTGGTATCACTACATTCTCTCTCTCTTGTATGTGCTCTTGTGCTCTCCGGTCCTCCCCTCCCATCTTTCTCCTTGATCCATTAAATCACCCGGGTCTGAATACTCTCACAGAAGAGCCTTGCCAATACAGCCTTTGATGTGGTGCTGTGGGAAGTTCAGTAAGTTGTTCTGAGCCCCCTTCCCTCCTCCAGCTTTTATTCTCTGTCTTGTTCCTGGGGCCTGATCCTGATCTGGCTTGAAGTTAGTGGCAGAGTGGGATGGGTTTAATGCTACTCAAAAAAGACTCTTTGGCTGTGCCCATGCAAGGGTGGACATTTGTTTCCCTGGGGACAAAGAGCAACAGCAACTTTGTGTGCCACAGGGTTTTGTGAGGAGAGGCAGACTGGATGGAAGGAGTTAGCTGTGCCTGAGGGGAGACTAACCCTGGGGACCTGCCCTGTGGCATGTGGCAGGTTACCCTGGGTGGGGTAGGAAGCTGGGGCCAGTAACTGTGCTGGCCCCAGCAGCCTTACCTGGCGCCCTGGGGGCATCAGAGAGCTGCAACCATGGCACTTCTGCAGCTGGGAGCCTGGCCGGCAGCTGGAGCATGGTGTCAGCTGGCCAGGCTCTGGTTTTGGGTGGTTCACACTGCCACCACATGCACTGCCTCACTATTCTTTTTTTTGGTGTGAGTTTTTTTGACTCCAGGATCTCTCAGGGTCAAAACTTGCCCTCTGCACTGCAAGGTAGAGCACGGGGAATGCCTACATGTGTGGTGCATGGCACAGCAGATGTGTCTGCAGCGCCACATACTGCACATCCACGCCCATCTGGACATGGCCTTTCTGTGGGGTTGGATTTTGCAAGGCAGGCAGGGTCCACAACGGCTGAGGGTGCTCAATACCTTCCAGCATTGGTCCTTGAAGTAAGAGTATGTGCTTTGCAGCAATGAAAGGAAAAATAGTACTGCCGGGGTAAACTTGAGAATAACCATGCTTCATCTTTCACTGCACGTAGAAGGCAAGTTAGCAACTTTGTCTGATTCTGCATTGCTTGCTTCCGTTGACCATCTCTTAAATCGTTTGATTCACATCAAGGTTTTATGTTCTGGCCTCTTCTGTCCTAGGATAGCAGATATTATGGACTCCTGAAGAGATGCACGTTTTTTATACCTCTACTCTTTGAATAAATATTTAAGCTATATATGCACTTTATAATAATCAGCCTTTTTTTTGAGGCTGAGGTTAAAACCCATGAACATTTAATTTGTAAGCTGGGTTATGCTGTAATCAAATCAAAACTTCTATTGACTAACAGGAAAAGGATATGATCACATTTGTTATCAGTGCAGTTTATTTCTAGAGTATTAATTTACTTACATGCATCCACAAATTCCATAGTTATTTTATGTCGTAGTCCATTATTCAGCACAGCACTTAAACATATGCTTAACTGTAAAGTAGCAAGATTCAAGCATGTGCTTCAAGGTGAGCATGTTTCAAAGCTGAACAGGGGTCTTAGTTTCTAGCTAAGAAATATTAAATTCAGCATTGAGAAACGTTTTACTCTTCATACCTATGAGAGAGTCAAGATTTTCTTCCTTTCTTTCCTCCTTCCTTTCATTTTTTCTTTCCTGTGAACTCTGACCTAAGGCAATGGTCATTCTTGCGTGGAAGCTACAGCTACTACAGCTCCTGAATAAATTCAGTAGCAGTATGAATGGTCCTAAAGGGATAGTTTGTGTTAATATGCACTGTACATAAAGACCTATGATAACTTGATGTGCAGCAGTGGTGAGAAATGTCACAATATATTGCCATTTTGAATTATATTAACTGTTAGCTAACAGCCTAGTCTTGCACTTCTTATTTAGACCAAGGTCCAAGTATGTAGGAAGTTTTGCTTGAGTAAGATATATAGGAGTGAACATTAAAACAGCAAGTTTCTGAAAGAAAATCGGGGGTTTGTAGCTGTACCAATACAATTAATCCCATTACATTAAGACTATTTGTGTGAATAAATGCTATTCAGATAAGAAAGGGTTTTCAAGGTTCAGGCCAATCCCAATGTGAGGTAGATACATCTTTCACAGGTATAACTAGCATGTCTGCTATATATTTCTATGCTATGTAGACACTTGAAGCATAATACACATATCTATATAGAAGGGATACATTATTTTATTTATGATTTAATATGAATTTGGCATGTAAAACATACTTTTTTATACAGCATTCACACATATACTTCGTTTTTATTTTTCACATAAAATTCTGTGAAATTTAGGGCTTATCCCTGACTCCACTGAATTCAAAGGGAGTTTTGCAATTGTCATAGGGCAGGACTAGATCTTAATTATGTTTCCAAGGTGAAACTTCCCACTTAGAAAATAAAAAATGATACAAAATGTTAAGCTTTTAAAAATCATAATTTTATTTAAATGAATGCTAATTTCATACGACATGAATCCACATTTAAATGCATCATGATTTCTTCCTGAAATAACTGTACTGATTTGCATTATACACAGTATCTTTCAGATATATCCTGATGTATTTTAGTTCTAATCAGCGAAAAGCAGCTACTTCTGGAGTGTAATGTTGCAACAATTTAACATTATACAATATAACAGTATACAATAACAGTATACAATAAAACTGCCACCAGATAGTTTCACTAAAAAACACACAATATGTTATTCCATCTGAAACTACAAGGACATGTATTTTTTTTAATGTGTAGAATATATTGACTTTAATTGGGATTTGGTCAGGACATTAAAGTTAATATTTTAGCTCTCCTTAGGATCTTTAACACTCACAGCTGGTCAAAACATTGCCTTGACATTTAATCTGAAAGACGATGAACCAGGCAGCCCAGTGCCCCCTAGTAGCATTGGAGCATTGGTTCATATAGTTGAGAGTGCGACCTCCTGAAGTGCCAGCTCTATTTCCTACAGCTTGTGTATGTCTCTGGTCCAGCCTTGCTTTGTTTATGTGATCTGATGAGATTCTAGCTTAGTGTGGTGCTGCCGGAGGTATAGTAAATAATGTAGAACCTGCTTAATGTTGAATTGGGTACAGCAAAGTTCTGCTCGCAAATAAGATCAAACCATCTCTGTGTCATGCACCAGACAAATTGTTATTTTAGAAATAATGAACTTCCACTGATCGTGAAACTGTTAGAGGAAAAAAAAGTGACTACTAAAAAGTGTCTCACTGCATTTATGTTTAAGTTATATATTACCATTAAATATGGAACCTTTATGTCAATAACATGATTTATACCGGTCTATACTCAACTTATATGTAAAAATTCTGGGGAATCCTTTTAAATAGGAACTGCATTTTATTTCCCCCCTGCCCATGACTGGTCTCCAAGGTCATGTTTGCTTTAGGAATGATCAAACACGAGTTGCTTTCCAGTCACTTGCTCAAGTAAACGGCTGGCTCCTTTGTTGTGTGACGTTCTTCAGGGTTTACAGAAGATGGCTTTGCACTTAGAACAGAGCCGCATTGGCAGATGTCTCTCCTTGGGTTGCTTTTACTTTTCTTTCCCATTGCTTTCCACATCTGAACAAAAGCAAGATAAGACGCAGGAAGCAAAATAACCTGATCTGAACAGTAGGTAAGCAGGCAATTCTAGTACCAAAAAATCCAATGAATGAAGAATTCATTGTATTGTGGGCAAGGGGCACTTTAAGAGTGCAATTATTGAACAGTCTTGCTCAAAGGCCACTGTTCTGTATGCTAGTGAGAGCCTCCTGCATGTAGCAGAGTACACTCAGCTCCCTTGAATTTTGCTGGTGCATTTTTCAGTGCCTCCCAGGGGGCATTAAAACATTATGTAACACAGATACATAGTCTGAGTCTTTCCTGATTCACATTAAGTCCATGGTACGTGGGCCTGGAAGTCAGTTACTTGAGCCGACAGGATTAAGCCCTTTTTCAGGATCAGTAGCTACCTACCATGGAACCTGTGATGAATTTCCACATTCACTTTTCAGAATGTCACTCATACACGGAGAAGATCTTGTTTGGCAAACATTAAAAAAAATAAATTCCACTTCTGTTGAAGCCATTTAATTAAGGGGTCTGATCCTGCAAATCCTACTTAAGCAAAACTCCCAGGACTGCAGGGTCAAGTCTGAAGTGTGGCCCTCCATAAATTGTTTATTACAGAACTGGTATCTGCTGTTCTCCCCAAAGCCTGCTTTTACTAAGTGACCCCTTTACAACTTAGGGATTGTCCATTTGGGACAATATTTGGGTTTGGGTTTTTTGATAAAGTTTATAGAAGGATCTTTAAAAGAAGGAAGTCTCATTTCTTTTAACTGTATTTACCTGTTATCCAATCTACTATACTAAATTAGAGTCCAGCTCTGTGCCACCACATGTAATACGAATCAGATGAGAGATTCATATTTAGTTTAATAAACCCTAATTTCTGACAAAGGTAACTGTCACCTTTTGTTTCATTCTATGCGTTTATTTTTCAAGCACCAGAGCTGACCTCTGAACTCAATCTGCACTTGCCTATTGATGCATAAATATCTGTAATATCACAGTAAATTAAATTCAGTTTTAAAGGGTTTCTATTTAACAATCTGTCAGAACTTTCACAGTATTTGATTTCTGGTTTCCTCTGTCCACTGACAGGTTTATCTCAATATGGCTTGATTAATGAAACCTTTTATTTGGGGTAAGCATACCTATTATTACCGTAATCTCTTAATGCTTGCTTAGGCAACATTGTCTTCTGACAGCAGGGCTCCAAAAACTTCCAGCCTCTTTAGTTCTAGTAGAACATGCAGAGAGATTAGCAGGTTGGTGGAATGGGTAGCATTGTAATGTATAGCATTGTGATGGGGTGTTTACAACATTAGACAGCTTTCCAGTTAACTAGGTTTGGTAACATTATTGCCAGAGTTTGTGGTTTTAAATAGGTCTTTTTACACATCAATTTTATAGAATCTGAAATAGCAATAGTAGCAAGCAAACATCTCACTTACAGAGTCAAGAGGGGTTCTCTGAAGAAGTGTTATGTTAAGGGCATTGTAATTAAGAAAAGAACATACTAGAGAAATAATTCTGGCTTTGGATAGCAGTGTCACTGGATTCTTATATCAGCTTTGCCACTATGAGGTCACCGGCAAATCATTTAATTCATTTGTGCATTATTCTCATCTTATTCAGAATGGTGTAAATCAGGATTCAGCAGTCACGCTAGTGTGAATTGGTAGTGTAATACCATTATAAACTGGTGTAAGTGAGGGAAGCATCAGGATAATACATGTGAGTTTCCCTCTCTCAAATGGGAATAATAACACATATTTATCTTGCAGGGAGCTCTGGAAAGCTGAACTCATATTTGTAAAACATATTAATTCAGGTTTCCAAACCCCTCTTTGTTTACAGCATTTTTTAAAAACAATGCACTGATTTTGCATGTCTTAAATGTTAAACTTTTGGAATAGTAAAAGTTCAGTATTTGTGAAAATCAAGTCCAGAATGTCTTAAACTGCATGGGAGGGGGAGGGGGGGGAGACAGGGACACTGAAACCACTTCTGAATATGTTGCCTTTGAACTGCACCAAAAAATCAACTCTGAATGTGGATACTTTTACTTTTAAATTTAGCCATATATATGGTACATCCAAACTTTTGGTTTGGTCTTGTTTCTAATCAGAAGTCAAGCATTACTTCTTTTTAAGACATTCTGCCTAACTGTTGTTGTTTTTGCCCATGTTGCATGATAAATTTAAATCACATCATGTTAATTTCTTCTACTGAGCGTAAGAGTAGTTGAATCATCAAGGGTGAATTGTTTAATAGCCATATTATGTTCATCCCTCAAAGGATACCCCTTAACTTTGGTAAACTGGAGACATAGGCTCAACCAGGACTCCCAAGGTGAAATCCTGGCCCCATTGAAGTCAATGGGGAATTTCCCATTAACTTTAGTAGGATTAGGATTTCACCATGAGCGCTAA
This sequence comes from Alligator sinensis, assembly GCF_000455745.1. Classification (NCBI taxonomy): domain Eukaryota; kingdom Metazoa; phylum Chordata; order Crocodylia; family Alligatoridae; genus Alligator; species Alligator sinensis. The sequence goes on along the minus strand of NW_005842244.1, from coordinate 1,806,345 downwards.
AGGATGGTAGGATCAGACATGGAACACCTAAAGATAATCGCTTTTAACATTATTTCTAACCTTGTCTTTCATTAGCAGAGAATGTTACCATGATGTTCCAAGTTATTTTCATACTTCCATATATGTTGTATGATGAATACAGTTAAATACCATGCCAACATTATGACTATATTAAAGGGGAAAAATAGCCTTTACAATGACTAGTCTCTTTGTTTTTATGGGAAACAAAACATATATTAGAAGGCTTATTTCATATTGATTGATTGATCTCAGAATGATCAATGTCTGGAAAAACAAGGTCTCAGTTCTGCATTATGAACCAAACATCAGTTTGTATATGTACACATATATACATTCCCCTTTCATATGCACATATATGTATATATTCGTATGTTACGTATTTATACCATCGGTAGGAAAAAGCATGCACTTTATGCATACATAGAGACACTGGGTATTTTGCTTCTATAAAAAACTGGAGAATTAGTTATATGGAAATAGATATGTGAAATCAATAAATACAATATAGTTCAATAGCATCCCATACAAATATGTGCTTCCATGATAGTGACTAGTATTTTAATAGAAATACACTTTTCATTATCACAAAAATATTTCTTTGCAAGAAAATACAGACCTCTGTTCCTAAAATACTCCTTGCAAGATTATTATAATTCTCCAACATGTTTCAGACTTTTTGGGTTGTTTCACACCCTGCTTTTTAACCTTCAACAACAAATATTGTTGTATCATGAAGACAGCAAATCCAAACAATTACATATGTAGTCCAAAGGCATACACAAGAAAATCAATATTTGACATCTTTGCAACTCCCTCTTTGGAAGGGTGTTCAATAGCTCTTATTCATTATACACTTATATCTCTTTCAGATTCGCCTTTGTCACCAGAAACCCATTTTTTTTTCTCCTTTGACTTCCACATAACTTCTTTGCCCTGTACTTTTACAGATGCCTTCTGGCTATAAATACTAATGAAATCTCTTTGCTTAATTCAATTTTGCTGGTACACTTACAGTTATGACCTAACTTTCCCACGAGAGAGACTGATTGAACATTCCAATACCTTATGGATGGGAGCAAACATTCTACAGAACTGGACTGACAATTTCCATAATTATAGAATTCACAGCCTAATGACCTTAAAAAACAATAAAAAGATCTCTTGTTAATTCCATTTCTGTTACTGACATTCAAGATATTTCATTTTTCACAGGACAACAAATTTACTTTTTATTTTCAAAAGAGCAGTCTATCCTTTTCCCCTAGATTAAATTTTCTGAATATTGAAGGATTTCATTGAATATTTAGCATTTCTTTGTCTTTTAAAAGTTAGAATATTTATGATCCTTAGAATGCTTTTGACTGATTTATAGCAATCAATTATAAGAGTGCGTTTTCAAATAGCCCTTTTAAAAATGAAGAATAGAATAATTAAAAAGATCAGAAGTCCTCCCTTGCATATAATTATTTCATTATTTCATTACAGTGCAGAAAATTGTTTTTGCTGACTGTGAACAATTTTAATTGAGCAAAATCTGTATTAATATATGATAGCAAGCAGTTCTCCCTAAGAAATAAGATCACTAATTGTCTAAATTTTTATTCAGCACAGTGAGCCTTAAGAGCCACATTGTAATGTGGAGCTAATGGCTGGGTACAGTGAATACTTTACCCATAGCGGAGACATACTTGAAGAATAACCTTGCTGTACAGTTAATTGATTCTTTCAACAGGTTTACTGCTTTATTAAACATTTGTTTGGGTCCTGATGTGCTGCATGTTCAGTGCAGTGAGCTGTGTGCCCAGACTTGCAGTCCTTCCTCAGCCAAACCTCCCTGTGCAACTTGTTCATACAACATTAAAGCTGAGATTTTAAATTCACAATACCCTAAAGGGTATGCACCTGCCCAAGGTTTTGGAGGGGGGCATGGTAATAGGTTCATTGGCCCTACCCCTGGACCTAGTCTTGCTTCTTTTTATCTTAACCCTTTCTGTCTATTTTTCATAGCTGTGTAGAAGAAACCTCTGGGGAGCTGTGCCATGTGGTGCACTGGAGCATAGGGGGACCTGCCCATCAGAGTGGAACTACATTGGGAAGGCTAGTTTGGACTCTATGATGACTCTACACTGTGTTGTGTGACACATCGATTAGGGCTAGTCTTTTACTTAGGTTTCCTTAGAGTAATAACTAGAGAATAGTTAGAGTATAACTCATTCTCCAGTTCTTTACAGAAGCAAAATAACCAGTATCTCTATGTACACATAAAGCTCTTCAGTGTGGGAACTCTTTCCAGTCTGTTTCTACAGCATCTAGTACAATGGGGTCAGTATCTCTGATGGAGGCCCCCAACTACTGCAATAAGTAATAACAATCCCAAATGGCCCATACAGATATATATGAACTCTAGAAATGGGGTCTAACTTGATAGGTATCAAAGAGGTTTATATGTTGTTAGGAGATGATGCTGGAGAAAGCCCGTTGATATTTGTTTCTGTGCACAAATATCATATATGTCAGGACAAGATGGATTGTGGAAATGGACATAAAATAGGGAGTGTTTTACCTCCGTTTGAATCTAGCTCAGATCAGTGGTGATTTAATATTCTCACCATCTGATGACAGCCTGACTGTCAATAGGAAATGAGTCTGTAGCTCCTAATGGGCAGGTTTGAATGATCACACTGATGCAGGTAGACTTCCTGGCTGTTGACTATACCATGCCCAAGAGACTTAGGGATGTGTACCACATGCAAATCTTGTCCCGCTCCAAAATTGCAGCCCTTCTCCATTTGAGTTAAAAGAGTTGTCTTTGCTGACCATAGCAAGACCATCTATGATGTGCTGATTGATATTCAGCACTGGGGCAGATCCAGGGGGTATGCGGCAGTGTGCTTTTAACTCCCTTCCACTACTACTGCTGCTCCTGTCTTTGGCTGATTGGGGTGCAGGGGGAGTCCCAAAGCCACTCCTACCCTGCTCCAACCATGGACTGTGGCTACACGAGGTGTCTGGTGCGGGAGGGGACGGTGGCATCAGCAGGTGGGTTTCCTCTTCCTGCACTTGTTCCCTGTCGCTCCCCTCCCATATTCCTGGCTGGCCGGGACCAGGCACTGTAAGGAGGAACCTGCCATCACTGTCATTGTCCCTGGCAATGCAGACACAGAGGGAGTACCAGAGCCCCTTCTGCCCTGCTCCAGCCATAGGCTGCAGGGAGCAGCTGCTCAGGGTGCCAAGCTTTGAGGACAGTGGTGGTGACGCACAGATCCTTCCTTCCAGTGCCTGCTCTCAACCAGTGGGGAAC
>NW_005842244.1:1796649-1802992 GCF_000455745.1 Alligator sinensis | reverse complement strand
GTAGGGAACAGGTGCTAGAAGGAGGAATCTATATACCACTTTGACTGCTCCTTTTAGCCTCTAGCTGGAGCAATGTAGGAGCAGCTTTGCTCCTCACCCCAACCCACGTCAGCCAGGGACAGCAGCAGCGGCAGTGGCTGGCATGTCCCCACCTTTGTGTGCCTGCTCTCTGCCCAGCTCCTTGGTGTCCCCCACCAGCCTGACAGCTCCAGCCATGTAAAGCCCCCATGGTCTGAGGGGTGGTGTGCTGCAATCTCCTTTAGTAAATCATGGATCTGCCCCCACTCAGTATCATCAAATCCTTGTGAACATTATGGGAGTTGAAGTGCTTCCACACCTTGCATCATGGTATCTTATGAGCCAGTGATAAGTGTGAGTTAGTCATACACAGGAGGGTAGGAATGATTCTTGAAGGGCAATGATACTCATATTTGCTAATCAATATATTGCCATGATCTGCAGCTAAAAACCATTACCACCAAAACTGGCTGGTCATCTCCACAGAAGGACTAAGGCCTGAATAAACCAGGGAGATTAAGCTATTCCCTGTACCTACATAGAGAAGCATCTGAAAATGCACTGAATATGACTGGTATAAAGTGAGTTCTTTGGGCATAATGGGGCACATCCTGGTTCCACTGGTGCATCTACAGATGCAATTAACATGACTCAATAAACTCCAGAGCTGTTTGAACCAGAGTAAATTGCTCCTGGGTGCAGTGTCTACACATGCACCTAGGACAGCAGCAATTTGAGTCAGCCTTCCATATTCCAGGCTGGCAAGAGGCATGACGGGTAAGCCCTGGGCGGCGGTGTCTGGAGGCGGAGGGGCTGGCTGGGACATGAAGGTGCAGAACCTGTGGAGCTGTGTGGCTAGCAGGCAGACAGGAGTCTGGCTCTCAGCTGGCTGGGCAGACTGGGTGCATTTTACACCTGCAGTCAGCATCTACATATGCTTTTTGCTGCAGTAATTACTCCACTGTAAGACAGCACTGTCTCCAACAATACTGTGCCCTCATCCTGGCTCACATGTAGATTTTGGGGCGTTGCTGGATGTGTCTACATGTGCATTTGATCTAGGAGCAGTTTACCCTTGAGTAAACTACTCAAGAGTAAATGCTGTGGGGGTACAGGCTGCTCAGTAAAGTTCTGCATTGTCTCCTGCCTCTCTGCGTGCTGTGGGGGGGAACCCATGGGCCAGGGGAGCACAGGCAGGGAGCTTGGCGGGACGGGCTGCTGGCGGGCTGAGGGGCCTTCCCTTGGTGATGTGTCACCACGGGTGCCAAGTTGTAGTAGAGGCTTGGGCAGGCTGCCCGTGCTGGAGTACACGGTATGGCTGTGGCTTGGGTCCCAGGGCACAAGGATGGTGTTTAGTTTCTGCATAAAAGGCCTGGGCTTGTGGGCAGTTCCCAACCAATGGTTGTGGGGCAGAGCTGAGGCTGGCCCCTTACTGGCAGGGCTGACCAGAGCAAATATGTTCCTGGTCAGCGTCTACACATGTATTAGTGTGCAGTAACTACACACAAGTAAATTTGCTACTTACCTTTGCAGGTAGCAAATTTACTCAAGAGGCAAGCAGTTTACTGTGCAGTAAGCATGTGCATGTGTAGACACACAAGCTTATTGCGCAGTAAAGTGTCTTATGTAGATGCACCCACTGTAGAGCTAATTAGTCTACTCTGTAGTAAAGCACATGTAGATGGCCTCACAGTGTTAAAGTAGTTTTAGACCAGCCTGGAGTTTTGAAAACTGGAATGGTCTGGACTACCTGGGAGCAGAAAATTCCTGTATACGTGAAGGGAAAAGAGAAACAGAGCCTGCGTTTCCATTCCTTAATGGAATCTGGAATTTTCTTGCTTCCACAGATAGGGATGAGATTCTTGTTACTTCATCTTTATATTTTTAGTAATGAATTAAAGTGTTTAAAGTCACAACTAAATTAAAACAGTGCTGGCCTGATGACTTTTAACGCCTTCCATTCTGAAGCCACTGTGTTTCTGAGCTCAGTTAGAAGGGCATGGGAATTTATGCCACAGGAGTCACTGTGCACTAGAAATGCAGACTGGAAGATAACAGGAAATGGTTGCTGCAGGGGATATCTGGATTGTGTCTCAGATGCCAGTTTCCCTTTATGTTACTGCTTAGTTGCTTCCGGGGTGCTGGGAGAAGTAGCTATGGGTGGCCTCTGCTAAGTTTGTGAATAAGACCCTTTGTAAATATTCAGCAGCAGCCCCTTGCCTCCCTAAATTTAAATAACATTCAGTCTGGCTGAAGCCCATACACAGAAGGAAATTAAAAATTAAAGTAAAAAGTCTGGGTTGATTAACTTGTCATCATTTGGGATCTAATCAAGAAAAAAAACAGAGAATGAAGAGTGGCATTTGTCTTTTAAACTCCGAATTTCACTGCTTTGCAGTCAGAACAGTAGGTTTTAGAAATTAATTGCTGTTTTTCACAGTAGCTGTAGTAAGGGCATTCCTTACACCAATCCAAGTCAGCTATGTCCCTGTGTCCACATATCCATATGATAGGCCACAGTGACAGCCAACAAAGAAATAATTAAAACATATTAGAGACAGGGGCTCTTGCAAGGACAGACTGCTTGGTTATAGTCTATCATGCATGGGGATTCTTTATGGAAGGTTAATGGTTTTGCAGCATTTCTGCTCAGCATTAGCCCAGGACTCAGGAATCCTGGGTTCTATCCCCAGCCACGCTCCTGACTTGGTGTGTGACCTTGGATAAGTCATTTCTCCTCTTGATGCCTCAGTTTCCCCATCTGTAAAATAGCAGTAAAATTCCAGAACTTCCTGGAGGGAACTTTGACATCTACCAATGAACAGTTAGTGTAAGAGCCAGATGTTATCTGACACAAAGAGACCTAACTCTGGCCCATTGCACTCGCTAGTAAAATTCCCATATGCTTCAATAGGGGCAGAGTTTGGCAGATACTGAGTGCTTGTGAAACTCCCCCTGGACATCTTTTGTTCTTTCACTTTACAAAAGTCTTCATCTTGGAGCCCCCCTCCAGAAAACTGACATTTCCTGTGACAGATCCTCACTGCGATGAGGTTACACAAGGTGGAGAGAAAAAAAGGCCCGTTAATCATTTTGTCCTTTCTCCTGCCAGGGCAAGATTTTCCCCTACTGTTTCATCCATTAAAGTTCAAATGTCCTGGGATTCCACCATTTCCCTAAGAAAACAATGCCATATTTATCAGTGCTCTCTTCTTGGAAGGTCCTCCTGTATCTTTCCACTGTCCTTAGATACAGTCTAAATGTTCCCTGTCTCTTTTATCCCAATATTCCTAGTGATTCCCAATCACAGAACTCTACACAACTCTTAGTTTTCCCTGGTGTTCATACTTCCAGATACTTGGAGGCAGTGATGTACTCTCTTGCCTTAATCTTCATGTAGTCTTGGACAGGTCTAATGTATGTAATAAAGAACTTAGTTTCCAGGATGATGGGCATTGTGTAATTGTAGATACTGGTAGATTTGCTAGACCTCTAATCTGCTTTATGATCCTCAGGCCATGCAGTTTATGGTAGAAAACAGGTTTCACCAATTTCTGTAATTGTATCATGAATCTAGTGATATTTGTTGTTTTTCTTAAAGCCCCAGGTCCTGGAATAATTGAGATTAAACACGAATTTAATTTTTTTTCAAAGTTTCTTTCCCTCAAGGTTGCAGAGAAAACCATGAAACCTCTTAAAGGCTCAAAAGCCAGAAGATAAATTTAAAAGAAACCAAAGGTTTTTTGTCTTAAATATAATAATATTTTTAAAATCTCACAATTTTCGAACATTTGGGTTCAAAATTCTTGTTCTAGTACCAATGGCACCCCTGGATTATGGGACACAGGCTTTAGGGCTGTTTATATGCATGAGGTTTAATGATCATCCGCTTTTCTGTCACATATAAATAAGGCCTCATTTCTACAAACTCTTAAACCCATATTTACCCTTGCTCACGTGAATAGGCCCAGTGAAGCTGGTGGGACCATTGCACATTCAAAGGTAATCCTGCATGTGAATGTTTGCAGAATGGGGGTTTAATTTACCAGCTGGCTAAATGATCTAAATATGCTAGTGTTCACATGATAAGTGCATCAGAATAACATTATTAAGCACTTTGGTATATGCACTGAGTATTTCAGCAATTGCATCTTTCTTTATGGGTGAACATGTCCCCTATTTGCCTGCAGATGGACAATGTGATGTATTAGATCTTCTCCTTTTCTAGTGTCTATGATATCTGTAGTCTGCATCTACACGGATCCATTTAAGTATTTCATGTTTGAAAGTGTGCACCAGTCCCAGTAACTCACTAGATCAATCCAGTTCCTAATGTGCAAACAGCCAGTAAATTTCACTCCACCATGAAATTAGATACCCCCACTAGTGTGCGACCTGTTAGTGGCATTTAGCTAGAATTGCTATAAAATGAGTGAAATATCGGGGCAACCATGACTGGGGGGCCTGATGATAACCCTTCCAGGAAGGACATGCTCTTGGAACCACTCCTCTGCTTAAGGCAGTGATTTATGGTACAACTGAATTTGGGCCATTTCATTATTATCCTCCAGAGTATGAGGTAGCACCAATGGCAGCAGCTCCTTGGAGTGCTCATCCCTGCCTCCGGGGAATACACTACAGTTTACTTAAGCATTTTGATCCGTTCGCAGGTGTATGGAGCACCTGCAAAGCTCCAGTGAGGCACACATAGGGATAGCACATCCCAGGAACTCCAGCTTCTGTGGGTAAGTAACTCGTCTTGTTTTTTCCAATGTACATTCTTGTCTGTGATGCCTGCGTCTGACAGAAAAAAAGAACTAAGGAAGGGCCCAAGTTATTTCATGATCAGTTCTTTTGTGTCTCCTCTTTTAAATTGCATGACTATTTCTGCTTCCTCAAATCTGCTGCAACCCCTGCAAAGCCCTTGCTCTTAGCCCTGTTGGAATTTGCAATAAGGGTGGATTATTAGATGTGCTTAGGCTGTACTAGACTGCTGTCGACCCCTGGCACGCAACTCGGCCCTTTGCAAACATTGGCATTGCTACCTTGGTGAGCTCTGTTGGTACTTCATCAATGCCCAGGATAATCTGTACCAGGCCCATTTCCTTGCAAACTATCAATCCCAGCACAGCTGTGGCCACAGTGTCTATTACAAAGGATTTCGGTTACCATCTGTGTCACTTCTGCATGCTCATAGTTTCTCACCCCAGTGTCCTGAAGGTGGGGAAGGTTATTTTTCTTTTTCTAGCTCTTTGTCGATTAGCAGAATTACCAGGCAATTCACTGCCTCCAGCATAATTTTTCATTTGGATACTAATTGTCCCACCGTTTATGAACCTGGCTGTTTGGATGGTTATTCTTTCCAGGGATATCATGGTACAGCTTGCTCTCCCTCCAGTGAAGAAAGGTCAGTCTTAGGTGGTCAGATGCTGGTTACTGGGTTTCTTACTCTGCCTGAATTTCATATGGGAAGTTGGGAGTGCTCTAATCTGCTCAGGTACTGGTGTTGCATTCCCCACTTTATCCTCTACAGAAAGCTTCTCTGAAAAGGTAGAGGGCACTGCAGTTACCCATTCCCCCTCTCCATTGGCTGAGTGCAATTTGAAACCTGTTATTTATGGTCCTTCCTTGGCCTTCTGTGCTTTGCTGATATGATGCAGATGTGGCTTTGGGGAAGTGAGAGGTGTCAGCACTAGGACATTAGCATAAGTGTCAGCTTCAGCCATATCATTCCACAAAGCCACCAGTTCCTGCCTACACTGAAATGAAGGGCTAAGGGAATGACCCATTAGCACCTCTTCAGTGGTGTTAATGTAGTGTACACTTCCTAAGCACTCTGGTCCGAATGTAGATTGCTTCCTTTACCTCCTCTATACAAATGCAGATTTAAGGAAGTGTGTTTTCTGGTGCTTCAATTATGTAGATCATTGCAGAGACACTTCCCATGCAGGAGGCGGGTAGTTTTCCCATTGAGGCACAAGACTGGGAACCTAGAGATTTGGGTCTTGTTTATACTAGGTTTATATTTACACCCCTCCCCAAAAAATGCATGGTTGATCTTAGACAGTTCCATGGGGAAAGAAGGGTGGAATAAAAGAAAAAAGCCCTTTCCTACTTCACAGAGGTGCCATGAGGCTTAATTAAAATTTGCAAAGTGCTCAGATTCCCTCTGTGGTTGAGAAAATCTAAATTATGACTCCATTTTCCCCTCCATTGTGGCTGACTCTTCATTGTAACCACAATTATTTCAGGAATTCCTTCCTGTATCTTGCTATAGACCACTTGGGTGCTGGGTACCTGACAATGATATTGATGCTATGAAAAT